>NC_089493.1:290237195-290489695 GCF_036850765.1 Saccopteryx bilineata
GTTAAGTTACCTCTGCCATTCTCGAAATTATGATCTGAGCACTGTTTTTGAAAATGTAAATTGAATTAAGTCACTCCTCCAATGAAAATCTCAGTTAATCCTCAATTTCCTTTGGAACTAAATCTACTTACTTGCATTGTCCTGCCAGGTCCCCTGGGGAGTGCAGGATGTGTGACTTCTGTGACCCCCGCCTTCTAGTATTCCTTTGCTCATTCACCCCATTGTGCCACTCTGTTCCCAGGTTCCTGGAGTGCGCCATATTTCCTCCTACCTCAGTGCCTTTGCACTTGCTGCTCCTTCTGCTTAAAATGTTTCCCCTGTGGCTGGGGTCTTCTTATCATCCAGCGTGTGCATAAATGTCACTACGTTGACCTCTCTTATCAGTTTTCTATGACACTTAGTTTACTTTCTATGAGAATGTGTTTAGTTTGTCCATTACTTCTCTGTGTCTGTCCTTTCCCACTAGAATACAGACTCTGTGAGGGCTGTCACTTGTATTTATTTCTGTGGGACAGCCCCAGGACGTACTCAAGCAGCTGCTCGGTATTGGTAGGTAGAAGGCAGGAAGGAGAGAAGAGATAGTTGGGTGAGCAGGCGGATAAAGGAATGGATGAGTGGGTAGGTAGGTGAGTGTGTGGGTGGAGAGAAGGGAAGGGATGAAGACAGGTGGCGGTGGGAGGGAGGAGGGGCCGAATATCCCTGGGTTGACACACACCCAGAAGCAGACTGTAAGCTCAGGAGCCCAAATGACTGAGTTTAATCCCAACTCTGCCACTCACCAGCTGTGTGACCTTGTGTGGTGAACAGAATAGAATGGCCCCAGAATGTTATCTGCGATTGCACCTCGACTGGACTTGGGTTCAGCAGCCTCGGTACTTGAGTTCCAGGTAAGAAATAATTCACAGTCAAGACTCAAACTGTAAGAGAAAGTTTATTCAGAAAGTCACTGAGATATGAGAAATGAGCTGTAGAGGAAACGGGCTCAGGAAACAAGTTACAGAGGAAAAAGAAGGGCCCTTGGAGCTTAGGGGGGGAGAAAGTAAAGGTAAGGCACCTGGTGGGGGGCGGGGCGGGGGTGGGGGAGGAGAGGGGATGGCAAAGCTGTACTTAGGTCCCCTGTCCTAGGGTGTTTAAGGGCAGTGATTTTAGGAATGGTTCCAGGGGAGGACCTCAAGAGAATGTTCATCAGCTTCCCAGGGGTGTCCTTTCTGGGTCATGGTCTCCCCTGATTGGTCAGCGCCAGGGCAGGGGGTCATTGGTCAATGCAGCTGGCCCTGATGTCCACCATGGCGTTGCTTGTCTTGTTTCGCCATTTGTCCGGGCCTGGAGCTGAAACACAACTGAGGCCTAGATGTCTCTGATGTAGGTCAGAGCCTCGTTGTCCTGGAGGCTTACTGCTTAAGGGCTATTCTCTGGGCCTCCTTGCTTATTCCTCCTTTAAGGGGGTCTGCCACATGACTGGTGACCCGCCAGGGGAAGGAGGGTCGGGAGGGTCTGCACCGCACGACCAGTGATATGCTGGGGGGGAAAGGTGTGTGACCAGGGCCGCCACCATTGTGGCCATGCAGGTTCTCATTGAATTCAACAGACGGTAAAGAAACAGTGGAGTCAAATAACGGTGGGCCGTTCCTTTATTAAAGTCTCACCCCAGCTGATGAGCAAACAGTCGCGGAAAACACTTCCCTCTCATTCAGTGGCTCCCAAAGCCCTGACACATTCTCCGGTTCCACAACCAGGAGAATCTTCTCCGGTTCCTCCTAGAATCAGAGGTCCCCCACATGCCTCAGTAGGGCTCCCAAAGCCGCTCACCTCTGGTTCCCCATCCTCACACCTTCTCTCTCTCTCTCTGCACAAACTGGCTTCTTCTTCAGCACTCTGCATTCTCTCCGCTCTTCCTGCAAAACTACCTGGGCCCACAAAGACCCCTCCTCCAGCAAACATTTAGCAAAACAATGGCCCTTCCCAAGCAGGAAGGTAATCCATCATTTGTTGTTTTTTTTTTGTTTGTTTGTTTTTTAATTTTTATTTTATTTTATTTTATTTATTCATTTTAGAAAGGAGAGAGAGAGGGAGAGAGAGAGAAAGAAACAGAGAGATAGAGAAGGGGGAGGAGCAGGAAGCATCAACTCCCATATGTGCCTTGACCAGGCAAGCCCAGGGTTTCGAACCGGCGACCTCAGCATTTCCAGGTCGATGCTTTATCCACTGCGCCACCACAGGTCAGGCGGTAATCCATCATTTGTAATCAACTGTGCTGCTCTGAAGGCAAGCACACACAGGGCTGCCCAGCGCCATTTTCTTTTTTTTTTAATTTTTTAATTTTTTATTTTTTAAATGGTTGATTTTTTAAATTTATTTATTCATTTTTAGAGAGGAGAGAGAGAGGGAGAGAGAGAGACAGAGAGAGAGAAGGGGGAGGAGCTGGAAGCATCAACTCCCATATGTGCCTTGACCAGGCAAGCCCAGGGTTTCGAACCTGCAACCTCAGCATTTCCAGGTTGACGCTTTATCCACTGCACCACCATAGGTCAGGCCCAGCGCCATTTTCTAACAATAAAAGTGAGCAAACTCAAAAAATACAAATTTTACAAACTCATTTGCCCAACAAAAGGTCACCCTGCAAATGAACGAGGTCCCTGTTTTCTCAGCTTTGCTCGTTGCTAGGCACCCGGGGCTTTCCTCTCCGGTGACCTCTGGACCTGGCCCATCATCCTTGCTCTGCTCATGTCTGTCTAAGTGCCTACCACACTTGGACACGTCACTTAACCTCTCTGAGCTTCAGTTTCCTTACCTATAAAATAAGGATGATGATGATGATGATAGTAATAACTATCAATATTTCCTCAAGTTATTCTGAGATGATATATCTTTAAAGTTTTTGGCGCAGAGCAAGCTTTCAGCAAATATTAGCTCTATTTTACTGTTTCTTCCCTGGTCTTTCCATCACCACAGATGTATGATACACAGTGTAAGAAAGCGCACCCGCCTGACCTGTGGTGGTGCAGTGGATAAAGCGTCGACCTGGAAATGCTGAGGTCGCCGGTTCAAACCCTGGGCTTGCCTGGTCAAGGCATGTAAGAGAAGCAATTACTTCGATTTGGTGCTTCCTGAACCCTCCCACCATTTCTCTCTCTCTATTCTCTCTGAAATCAATAAATAAAATCTAAAAGAAGGAAGGAAGGAAGGAAAGAAAGAAAGAAAGAAAGAGAGCACCCTGAAGATTAAGAGAAAAAAAAAAAAAAAGCTGGCTTTCTTCCAAGATTTGTTCTCCAGAGAACAGGAGATAAATACTTCAGGAGTGGGGAAGAGAATTTCTATAGGACAAACAATCCTTCAAATCAGCCACAGGGGAATTTGTACCAAGTTCCTCAAAAACAGCTAGAAAAAGAAAAAAATAGAAGAAATGAAAAAATACCAAGACGCTTTCTCTTTTTCTTCAGAGCGGTCATGAGGGTTAGCTGCCAATTATTTCCCCAAAATGAGTCAGTGGGGAAGAGCTGGCAGGCGCGTCGGGGCCGGCCTGGGTCGTCCAAAGGGCAGAAAAGAGCCCCCGCCGCCCTGGCAACCTGTTGTCCCTGTTCCCGTTCCCGCAGCCCAGCGCAGGCTTAGGGATCCCACGCTCCCAGGTCCAAACCCCGGCTGTCACGCTTCTCCGTTTGTGTGCCGTTCCAGCCCTCTGAGCCTTGGTTTTTTTCTGCCAGCAAAATACCAGCAGTCTTGTCTGCCTCATAGGGTTTGTGCTACAAAACAGAAAGGAGAGAGGTTGTAGCAACAGCAGCAGCTCTTCCTTCTAGGCTGCTGGGTGTGAGCTTGCTGAATTTTGTACAGGTCTGCCAGAGACCCCTGACCTCTCAGAGGACCCTGGCTTGTCAACAAAGGGAAGACTCCCTTTAGAATCCTTTTCTCTATCTTCCTCCCGAGTTCCCTGTGTTAATGACTGCCCTGTCCGCCCCCCCGCCCATCAAGTGCTGCCCCCATTGAACAGATGGGCAGAGGGAGGCGTTCAGGGAAGGTGTGACATGCCCGGAGGTTGTCTTCTCGAGGGCTCAGAGACAGGGTCCTGCTCCCTGCAGCCCTGTAGCAAGAGGCTGGGTTCAAAGGAAGCAGAAGGAAGCAGGGGTTCAGGACTCTGGAAGGGGGTCCCAAACTCAGACTTCCACTAGCCCAGGCAGGCAGCGTGCTTAGTGAGGCAGCCCAGACTGCAGACGCCGGAAGGGGTCCCTGCCACGGCCTCTCCATGGGACCTGGGCTCTCAGTCTTCTCCCTGAGCTGAGACCTGGACTCTCAGGACCACCCGGTCCAGTTACAGCCTCCCTGCGCCCCTCTGAGCCTCAGTTTCCACATCTGTGAGAAGCAGTGGCTTACGTCTGCCCTGCCTGCCTTATGGGTCATGACCTTCAGGCAGACGTCACCCTGTTAGCCTCAAATGTGTTCCTAGCAGGTGACCTTTGGGGAGCGGTGGCCCCCTCCTACCTCTTTCTCACTCTGGGGAGGAGCCCAGGCTCTGTGGGCGGGGCCGGTGGAAGCTCTCACCACATCCTCCTCTTCCTCCCCACCCTGCACACACTCTGGGGCAGGGATGGCAGTCGCTGTGTCCGACAGACCCACTGGTGTCTCTCTACCGAAGAACTGATGGGCTTCTGGTTCAGATGTCTGCCTGCTCCTCCCTGAGTGTCCCCGAGGGCCTGCCTGACTCTCTGTCTCCCTCCTGCCTGTCTGCCTGGCTGTGGGTCTCTCGGTGTGTCTGTCTGGCTGGCCACCTGACTTCTCCTGTCTGTCTGCCTGCCTGACCAGCCCTTGCCTGCTGTCTGTCCATCCCTCATGCAGCTGATGGGTCCCTGTCCCACAACGACTACCTTCTGTCCATGTGTGACCACTTCGGGATGTGACTGACCATTGCATGGTCTGCCTGCCCAGAGCCTAGCTTCCAGCTGTCCAGGTGACAGGTCATATGCCTGTCAGGTTGGTGACTCGGGGCAGGCTGTGGATTCCCATCCCAGACCCCTGCCTGTCCTCTCAAACCCTCCTCTTCCACTGGAGCCCAGCTGCCACCCCCCCGGAGCCCACCTGGATTGCCCCCAACACATGGAATGGATTTCTGAGGGAGAAGCTGGACTAGCAGGTAACTCAACTCCAGCGTCATTCTCCGTGGGGACCAGGGCACCTTCTCTTTCCAGGAGGACCCAGCTCCTGCCTGCATTGGAAGGGTGCAGAAGGGTCCTGTGTCTTCCTCGCAGCTGGGGACAGTGAGTCAGGCCAGCAGCGTTGGGCTGGAGTCTCTTGTTCAGTGCCACTCAGGGTGACCAGAGGGCCTTTGTGCTGGTCTGCTGGAGGTCCGCGGGCCTGGGGGCGGGGGCATGGCTGAGATGACCCCGTGAACTGTCTGGAAAGCCATCCTCCAAAAGGCAAAGGGGCTGGGGAGGGAAAGCTGGATCCAGACGGCACCTGACCCAACGGTCCCTGTGGTTCCAGGCAGCTGAGCCGGGCAGGGGTGGACACGGGTGTGACAGTGTGGCGCTGCTTGGGGGCCCACTTTGGGGGTGGATGGAAGGGCACCAACTTTGTGCCAGCTTCTGTGTTTTATCTCCTTTATTTGATCTAATCTTTTAAAATAAGTTTGTGTGCCCATTTCACAGATAAAAAGCTGAGGTTCAGAGAGGTAAAGTGATTCTCCCAAGGTGACTGCACCAGTCCCTAGCAGGGGAAGCAGGTGACAGGGCTGGTCCTGCCCTCCACACGCTGTCTCCTCACCTTTCCCAGGAAAGGGGAAAGCTCAGGGGACCAGCGGACGGTGAGAGGCAAACTGGTTCCCAGTGCGAGTGTGGGAGGGGGCTGGGGGGCAGAGGCCGAGCCGTGATGGACGGGTTGATTTCTGACTCTGAAACAGATGCCGGGAGGGAAGGAGCAGGCAGACGCCTTCCAGGGCGGAGGAGTTGGGTCCGGAGGGGCCTGGCGTGGGAGCTTAGGACCTGTGGAAGGAACGGCAGCAGATGACCCCGGGCAGGGGCTGTGACGAAGTCGGGGATGCTCTGGGGAGGACAGCTGCGTCCCCGGGGGGAGCGCGGGGTTTTAGAAGCACATGGTGGAGCGAGGGGAAAACCTGGCGGGTGCAAAACAGCCACGCGCCTCCCCAGCTGGGCAAGCTTGGGCAAGTCTCTGTGCCTCTTCCATTTACATAAAGCCTCAGCTTTCTCGTCGGGGAATAGGGGGGCAAGGCATGCCCATCCTCGTGGGGCTGGTTGTGAGGATTCGGAGTCATAAGAGTATGAAAGCTGCCGGCTGGAGGTCGTCCCAGGAAGGGAGTTTGCATCGCTTTGAGGAGCCTGGGGTTCAGGGAGGAGAAGGGCTGCTCTCCCGGAGTGGTAGCCGGTGCGGGGCCACACTCGGGAGCCCGCGCTCCGCCTCCCTCAGCCCCTGGGTCCGGTCCGCCCAGCCCCGGAGCTCAGTGTGCGGCAGGAGCCGGAGGCTCTTCCAAAATCCTCGCGACGCCAGGTGAGGCTGCTTGTCTCGCTCAGCCCGCGTCACAGAGGAGGCTGTGGCTCCGTGGGGGAACCTTGCTCCAGGTCAGCGGTGACTGTGAGATGCAGAGCTGGGGTCTGGGGTGGGGCCCGCAGCAAGCCCACAGCCTGCTGGACAGCATAGCAGGGATGTAAGACTCTCAGTCCTGGGGCCCCTCCTGAGGGCGGGGATTGGATCTAGAGGGCTAGGCAGACCCGGAGGGGCGGCCCTGATCACCTGCTCCCTGTGGTGGGCTCAGCAGAAGCTCTGGTACTGCCCACCGCACACCTGGCATCCTTACAACCCCTCAGTGGAGAAAGCTAGGAGCCCTTATGTTAGGAGGTGGTCAAGATCCGGGGCGGGAAAGGGCTGAGAGCCCCCAGCTGAGCTGCATGCAGGCTCGCACCTCCCCAGAGGGGCGGGGCTGGAGGTCCTAGAGGCTGTGGGCAGTGGGTGGGGGCAGATTGAAAGGAGAAGCCAGTTCAAGAGAAAGTGGAAAGAGGAAAGCAGGGCACCAGAAGTTTGGGGGGCACCAACTTCTCTGCAGCATCACAAACTTCCTGGCTTCTGATAAAAAATATATGAATAAAAGGAAGGAAGTGGATCCTTCCTTCCACCATGCCTTCATGGCCAGGTGGGGGCGCTGGATCTGGCTGACCAGCATTGATTTGGAATCATCCCGGCTTGGGGTTGAGTCCCAGCTCCATCAATAGTACCTGTGTGACCTTGAGTAAGCCACTAACCTCTCTGAACCTCAGTGTCCTCACCTGTTACATGGAAATAAAAACGCCGGTCGGGCTTGTTGTGAGGTTTTGTTTCACATGTATTTACTGAGCACCTACTGTGCGCCAGGCCCTGTCCTGGGCCCTGGGGATGCAGTGCACACAGACAGACAGAGCCAGTGCAACAATGAGGCGAAGAGAGCACAGCAGTGGCTCACAAGGACGAGGAGCTGTGATGTTTTACTTTCAATATTATGGGCAATAATCAGCTAGGACACCCGCATAGCTTCTGGCATGTGCCAAACCCTCAATAAATGATAGCTCTTATGATGATTCTACTCCCCACTTTCACAGATGGGGAAACTGAGGCTCAGAGGGGGGTAGGGTTTTCTGGGAAGTCATTTACAAGTGGAGGGAAGAAAGCTGCGAAGACAGGGGAACAGACACATCCTTCCTCACGTGCTTCTCCCTTCCCTGCCCTCCAGTGCCCTCCAAACCCGAGGGATGGGGGCGGGGGAGCCTCACCGCCACCCTCAGACTCACAGGTGCCACCCCCCACCCCTCAGCCTGGCACCCAGCCAAAGGGACTTTTTATGACAGCTCAAATGAGAGCTGTGAGTAAACTTGGAAATTCTGAAATGACCTGAGAATATTAACTTCCCCGGGGTGTGGGCAGAGGCCCCACTGAGGGCCCCAGAATGGCCAGAACACCTGCAGCAGGAGCCCAGGCTGCTGGTCCCCACGGCCCCCAGGGGGGGTCTGGTTATGAAAATCCTCCCCAAGGAGGTGGTGCAAGTATACCAGCGCGGGTCCCTGCTCAGACCCTGGTCCTTCCTTGCTGTGCAACCATGGGCAAGGCTCTGGACCTCTCTGGGCTTCTATTTTCTCATCTGCCAGAGGCCTGATGGGATAGACTGGGACTAGACCTGCAAACTTTCTCCAGTACAGATCAGTAACCCTCAGGCTACACTGGCCAAGGCCAGGCCAGGTCTGGCTGGTGGAGGGCTGCAGGGCGAGGAAGGGATAGAGGCAGGTGCCACGCCTGCCCCAGTCCTCCCACCTTGTGGCCTCAAGCAGTTGTGGTTCAAAGCATTTTTTTTTTTCTCTGCCTTTCAACGAGCCCCTCCTGGTCTGGGGGAGGAAATGGGGCTGGAGTGAGAGGTGGCACAGCCTGGGCAAGGGCGCCATGTCAGACGGGCGGCCCAGCATGGTGGAGGTTGCAGGGCAGAAAGAGACTGTGCAGGTAGGGAAGGGTTGCTGAGAGCGGAGCCAGGCTTCTAAGCTAGGAGAGGCTGCGCGGGCTGGAGGTTCCAGGGAAAGGCTGTTCAGGTGAGAATAGGCTTCATGGACAGGGATTCATGGCTGGGCTGGAGGAGAGAGAACTGGGAGGTTCCACAGGCTCAGAGGTTGTACATACTGAGAAGAGACAGGCCCTGCCTCTCATGTTCAGTGCCTACTGACTAAGCTCTAACACAGGGGTAGTCGACCTTTTTATACCTGCCGCCCACTGTTGTATCTCTGTTAGTAGTAAAATGTTCTAACCGCCCACCGGATCCACAGTAATGGTGGTTTATAAAGTAGGAAAGTAACTTTACTTTATAAAATTTATAAAGCAGAGTTACAGCAAGTTAAAGCATATAATAATAATTACTTACCAAGTACTTTATGTCGGATTTTTGCTAAGTTTGGCAGAATAAATCTTTATAAAACAACTTACTATAGTTAAATCTATCTTTTTATTTATACTTTGGTTGCTCCGCTACTGCCCACCATGAAAGCTAGAATGCCCCCTAGTGGGCGGTAGGAACCAGGTTGACTACCACTGCCTAACACCAGTGTCTTGGCATACCTGCTAATAGACACCCACGACTCACCCCACATCACTGGCAAAAAAAAAAAAAAAAAAAGGGTAAAAAGCAGCTATCATTACCCACACACCTGCAGTGTGCCCAGAACCTGCCTCACACTCCCTCAGCCAGACCAGGGCACAGGGCACTGCCTCCATTCTACAGATGAGGAAAACCGAGGCTCAGAGAAAGGAGGAGATGTGCCCAAGGTCCCTCTGTGAGTTAGGGGTGGAGGCTCCTTTCTGTTCCAGAGCCACCAGTCTGCTTCTTACCCAGCCCGAAAGCTCTTTGTAGGTAAGAACTAGCTGCTTGACCCTGGGCAAGCCACCATGCCTCTCTGAAAGCTCCTTGTTACTAACTAACAGCAGTCGTGATCACTCAGACCCTGGGAACCGAAGGTGTTGCCCAAGGTGGGGGAAGTTCCTGGGGACTGTGATGAAGTTAATGGGGAAACCGAGACCGGTCAGGGGGCTGCCTCAGGGTTACTCCGTGTATGACTGGGCACAGCAACTCTTAGCCTCATTCATTCATTCGTTCATTCATTCCTCATTCTTCTTCACCACCTACTGTGTTCCAAGCCCGGTTCTTTGCACTGGGGATGCTGTGGTGAACAACACCGGTACATTTCTCCTGGGAGCTTATACTCCAGGAGAGAGCTAGGTCATAAACACAAAACAGGGCCATTTACTAAACCAATCCTATTATTACAGTTGTGAAGACAAAGGGATGAGTGTGGCACAGAGCATGGCAGGGAGAGACCCATTTCAGGAGGGGTAGGTTGCCTCTTTGGGAAGGCAACACTGTAGTTGAAATCCGAGGATGAGAAAGCAAAGAAGCACAAGGAAAAGCATTCTAGGCAGAGGGAATGGCATGTGCAAAGACTCTGAGGTGGGGGGAAAAAGTTGAAGCATGGGCGCTTTTATCCTTCTCAAGTACGCAAAGATCCTCAATGCGTTGGATTTAAGAGAGAGGGGTCCGAAAGAATACGATTTAACTTTGGAGTGTGGTCTACATAGGCTTGAACATGGAGGTGAAGCTTCGAAATCCATTATGATAGAACGCACACTCTTCCGTTCAGTCACCCACGGAGCAAATGTTTCGAGCACCCATCAGCCACTGAGGATTCAGCAGAAACCAAGAGACACATGGTCCCCTGCCTGGATGTTGCTCCAAAGGTCACTAAAAGCATCATGAACAGTGTGCTCTGGTGGAGGGATGGAGCCCAGCGGAAGGAATGACTCATGCTCTCTGGAGAAGTCAAAGAGTTACAGAGGAGATAGCATCTGAACTGGACCTGGAAGGCTGAATAGGAGGCTGCCAGTCAGCCCGGGCGGGCGGAGCGTTCTGGTGGCTGAAAGGCACGGGCAGAGGCATGGCAGCCAGTTGTACAGGCACGCGGGTGGAGCTGGTGCCCCTGGAGTCCGTGGGTGGAGCTGGTGCCCCTGGAGTCCGGGATGAACACTGGGGAGAGGGGCGGAGGGCAGGTTGGGGGTTAGAGCCCGACATTGCCTGAATGCCAGGCTGAGGAATTTGGGATCTTCTCTGCAGGGCAGTGAGAAACCACAGAATGGGGCTGTGGGATGAGGCAGGGCTGCGAGGGCCAGAAGCAGGGAGGTCAGGCGGCAGGCAGGCGGGAAGGCGGGCAGAAGTCCTTGAAGATCAGGGATGAACTAGGAGCCTTTTCTTCTGTGTTCCCTTTTGGGAAGTCCCTCAGTTTTAACACTTCCCCTTCTGGTGACCTGCTGGCTTTTGCTTCTGGCCCTTCTGGGGAGTCCCTCTTCATCTACCCTCTTTCTTCTTGATCCCTATGGGAAACAGGTCCTTGTGCTTTACCACACCCCTCACCTTTCACTTTCAACGCCCATCCCCACCTGAATTACACTGGAGATGACGGCTGACTTGAGGAACTAAATGGATGCCATTCCTGAATCAGCAGCAGGGAGGGAAAGAAGGTGCAGAGACACCGAGAAGTTGGGTTCTTTCCAGTTCGGGGAGGTTGTCAACAGTGCTGCTGTGAACACACTGGCACATGTCTGCTTGTGTGCCTATCTACGCATTTCTCTTTGGTGCAGAAGCTAGACACGGACTTGTTGGGTCTCCTGTGCAACAGAAGTTTCCCAAAGGGTCGTGCCAGTTTGCACTTCTACCAGAAAACGGTGGCGAGATCGAGAGTTCCGGTTACTCCAGATCCTTACAAGCACCTGGAATAGCCTGCCCTTTTCACAGCCATTCTGGGTTGATGTGCAGTTGTATCATACTGGGATGTAAATTTGTATCTCCTTGATGAATATGGTTTTGAACACCTTTTAATATGCATATTGGCCATTTGGATTTCTTCTTTTATAAATGTCTGTTTAAGCTTTTTCGTCTGTTTTTGAAAAAATTAAGTTCTGTGTTATTTATTATTGTTTTGTAGAAGTTATTTATATATTCTGGGTACAGATAGATTTATGTGTATATGTATGTATATAATATATACATTATATGATGTATAATAATTATACATTATATAAAAAAATGGTATATGATTATATAAAATTATATACTAGATAGGGAGATATAGATATAGTATAGATATAATCTCCCATTTCAGTTTTTTTTTTTACAGAGACAGAGAGTCAGAGAGAGGGATAGATAGGGACAGACAGACAGGAACAGAGAGAGATGAGGAGCATCAATCATCAGTTTTTCATTGCAACACCTTAGTTGTTCATCGATTGCCCTCTCATATGTGCCCTGATTGGGGGGGGGCTATAGCAGACCAAATAACCCCTTGCTCAAGCTATTGACCTTGGGTCCAAGCTGGTGAGCTTTTTGCTCAAGCCAGATGAGCCCGCGCTCAAGCTGGCGACCTCGGGGTCTCAAACCTGGGTCCTCTGCATCCCAGTCTGACGCTCTATCCACTGTGCCACTGCCTGGTCAGGCTCAGGTTTTTGTTTTTTTGTTGTTGTTGTTGTTTTTCATTCTCTTAATGAAATCTTTAGATGGAGATAAGTTCTTAATTTTAATGAAGTTTAATTTATCAGTCTTTTTCTTTATGGCAAGAGCTTTGTGTGTGCTGTTTAAGAGTACTGCATGCCTGAAGGTCATGAAAATAATAACCTATGTTTTCTTCAGGATGTTTTATTGCTTTACCTTTGTTATAGGTCCACCATCTAGCTGTAATTCACTTGTATGTATGGTGTGAAATAGGGGGTTCAAGATTTATTTTTTTCATATGAATATCCAATTAATCTACCCTCATTTTCTAGGGTCACGCTTTCCCCATGGCTTTGCAGTGGTGCTTTTGTTGAAAGTTAAGCGGTTAGATATGTGAGTCTATTTCTGTAACTGACTGTGAACAATCAATTGAGATAACTCACTACCTTCGGACCAGCCTATTTCTGGACTTTCGTCTTTTTTCATCGGCTTATTTGTTTTTTCTTGCAACAATGCCATATCTCTCTTCAAGATTGTCTAAACTGCTCTTGGTTCTTTGCATTTCTATGTACATTGCAGAACTAGCTTGTCAATTTCCACCAAAGAAAATCCTGCCGGGAGTTTTGTTTTTTTTTGAATCTTTACATTGAAACTTTAGTTCAATCTGGGGAGAATTGATGTTTTTAAAATACTGTCATTCTTGGATAAACAGAGAGGATTGGTCCCAGTATCTCCCATGGATACCAAAATCCAGGGATGCTCAAGTCCCTTACAGAAAATGATACAGTGTTTGCATGTAACCAGTATTTGCACAGAGGTGACAGCTGGGTCTGCTTCCCCCTCACTTCAGTCAGGTGGATTCAGCATAGTGTTGAATTTCATGCTTTGCTTTTTGAAACTTTCTGGAATTAAAAAATATAGTTCTGATTCGCGGTTGGCTGAATTCACAGTTGGAAGCCCCACAGATGTGGGATTGACAGATACAGAGGGCCGACTGTATCAAAACTTCCAACCCATGAGCATAATACATTCCTCCATGTATCTATATTTTGAGAAAGTATCTTACAAATATCTTCTAGGTTTCTGTATAGCGATCTTGTGCATCTTTCATTAGAATTATGCAAATGTAAACAATATGCAATAACTTCAAAAATTTTATGTTTGTTCTTAGTGTGCAGAAATACAGTAGACTTTTTTTTTTTTTTTACACTGTGTTAACTTTGTTAACACATCTTTTCAAGCTGGAGTTCTAGATGTAGGAAGAAATAGCCACAAACCCCAGCCCACTTCAATGAACCAGGTTGGGGACTTTCTACCTTTACTTTTGTAATGTTTGTAGAGCTCTTCATCTGCTAATCCCGTGACAAAGGGTGTTGTAATGCAAAGCAGGATTTCTAGCCCTGGACTTCATAAACCAGTCAATATTGTTTACCGTCTTAACAGTTTTTAAGTGCATAACACAAACAGGACAGTATTGACTAGATGCACAGCGTTGTACAACTGAACTCTAAAACTTTTCCATCACGCATGACTGAAGCTATACCCGCTGAACAACAACTCCCCATTATGCCCCTTCCCTTCAGTCCCTGGCAACCCTCATTCTCCTTCCTATTTCTATGAGTTGGATTAGATATGTCACATCAGTGGCACGCAGTACTTGTCTTTCACTTAGCACAATGTCCTCAAGAATCATTCCTGTTATAGCATCTGGCAGAAGTTTCTTCCTTTTTAAGGCTAAATAGTCGTCCATTGTATGTCTGTATCACATCTTCTTTATCGATTCACCGGTTGATGAATTCGGCTTGCTTCTGCACCTCGACTATTGTGAATAATGTTGCAGGGAACACGGGTTGCAAATATCTCTTTGAGATCTTATTTTCAATTCTTTTGGTTATGTATCCAGAAATGAGATTGCTGGTTTACATGGTAGTCCTATTTTTAATTTTTTAAAAAAGAAAACCCCATATGGTTTTCTGTAGCATTTATACCATTTTACAATTCTACCAACAGGGTGCGAGGGATCTTGGTTTTTCCACATCCTCACCAGCACAGTGATCCTCTTTAGCAGGTGTGAAGTAGCAACTCTTTGTGGTTTTGACTTGCATTCCCTGGTGGTTAGTGACGCTGAGCACCTTGTCATATAACCTGTTGGCCATTTGTGTATTGTCGCTGGAGAAATACCTATTCAAGTCCTTGGCCATTGTTTACACTGGGCTTTTGATTTTGTTTGTCACTGAGTTATAGAAGGTTTCAAGGTTCTGAATATGTGCAGTATCAGGTTTGCAAATGTTTCCTATCATTCTGTTGGTCTCACCGTCACTGTGTGTGTTGACTGTGTCCTCTGCTGCTCAGAGCTTTTAGTTTGATGTGGTCCTATTTGCCTGCGTTTGCTTTGTCGCTTGTGCTTTCGGTGTCGTATCCAAGAAATCATTCCCCGGCCCAATGTCATGACGTTTGTCCCCCTTTTTTTTTTTCTAGGAGTTTTATAGTTTCAGGTCTTACATTTAGGTTTTTAATCCGTTTTGAGTTAATTTTGTATATGATGGAAGATAAGAGTCTATCTTCATTCTTTTCCATGTGGATATTTAGTTTACCCAACACCATCTGTTAAGACAGAGTCTCTTCTCCCCATTGTGTAGCCTTGACATCAAAGGACCTTGTCAAAGGTCCTTTGATCCTGTACACAAAGTTTATTTCTGGGCTGTCTGTTGTGTTCCATTGGTCTCAACATCTACTCTGTTTCTCTTTGTGCCAAGACCTACCTTGACTACTATAGCTGGGTAATATGTTTTCAAATCAGGAGTGTGAGCCCTTCATCTTCATTCTTCTCTCTCAAGATTGTTTTGGTTATTTGGGGCCCTCTGAGATTCCATATGAATTTTAGGATTTTTTTTTTCTATTTCTGCAAATAATGCCCTTGGAGTTTTGACAAGAGATTGTGTTGAATCTGTATATTTGCTTTATTTTATTTTATTTTATTTTTTCATTTTTCTGAAGCTAGAAACAGGGAGAGACAGTCAGACAGACTCCCGCATGCGCCCGACCGGGATCCACCCGGCACGCCCACCAGGGGCGGTGCTCTGCCCCCCAGGGGGCGATGCTCTGCCCATCCTGGGCGTCGCCATGTTGCGACCAGAGCCACTCTAGCGCCTGAGGCAGAGGCCACAGAGCCATGCCCAGCGCCCGGGCCATCTCTGCTCCAATGGAGCCTTGGCTGTGGGAGGGGAAGAGAGAGACAGAGAGGAAGGTGCGGCGGAGGGGTGGAGAAGCAAATGGGCGCTTCTCCTGTGTGCCCTGGCCGGGAATCGAACCCGGGTCCTCCGCACGCTAGGCCGACGCTGTATATTTGCTTTAGACATTAAAAAATATTAAGTATTCCAATTCACAAACATGAAATATTTTTTCCATTTTTTTGTGTCTCCTTTAATTTCTTTCAGCTGTTCTTTTTGTAGTTTTAAGTGAACCAGTCTTTCACCTCCTTGGTTAAGTTTACTTCTAAATATTTTATTTTTGGTGCTATTGTAAACGGCATTACTTTTTAGTTTCTTTTTTGCATTGTTCATTGTTAACATATAGAAATGCAGCTCATATTTGAATGTAGCTTTTATATACTTTGCTGAATTTGTTTATTAGTCTAACAGGTTTATTATATGGAATCTTTAGAATTATTTATATATAAGATCATGCCATCTGTGAACAAAGATAATTTTACTTCTTTCTTTCTGACCCGACTGCCTTTTATTTATTTTTCTTGCCTAATTGCTTTGGCTAAGACAACTAGTATTATGCTAAATGGAAGTGGCATGGGTGGGCATTCTTGCCTTATTTCTTATTGTTTGATGTTCAGGTCTAATGTATAAAATATTAGAGAAAAAGCTTTCAGTTTTTTACCATTGAGATGAAGAGTGGGCTGTTATTTATGGCCTTTATTATGTTAAGGTAATTTTATTCTATTCATAGTTTGCTGAATGTCTTTATCATGAAAGGATGTTGAATTTTGTCGAACGCTTTTTCTGCATCTATTGAAACAATCATGTCCTTTTTGTCCTTTATTCTGTTTTTCTGGAGTATTTTCATATGTTGAACCACTCTTGCATCCTAAGGTTAAGTTCCACTTATTCATGGTGTATATTCCTTTTTAATGTGCTGTTGAATGTGGTTTGCTAATATGTTGTTGAGGATTTTTGTGTCACTATTCATCATGGATATTGGTCTGGAGATTTTTTGCTCTGGCTTTGGTATCAGGGCAGTGCTGGCCTCAAAAAATGAATTGGGAAATGTTCCCTTCTCTTCAAATTTTTTGGAAAGGTTTAAAAAGGTTTGGCCTTAATTCTTTTTTAAACATTTGGTAGAATTCTCCAGTAAAGACTTCTAGTCTTGGGCTTTTATTTATTGAGAGAATTTTTATTACTGATTCAATCTCTTTACTAGGCTTATGCCTGTTCAGATTTTTTATTTCTTCATAATTCAGTCTTGGTAGATTGCATGTTTTGAGAACTTTATCATTTTTTATACATAATCAAGTTTGTTGATACATAATTACTCATAGTAATTCTTTTAATCCTTTTTATTACTGTGGCATTTGTTGTAATATCTCTTCTTTCTTTTCTGATTTTAGTTATTTGAGTCTTCTCTCTTTATCCTTAGTCTAGCTAAAGTTTTATCAATTTTGTTGATCTTTAGATATTCAATAGATTCTTTGTATTGATCTTATTTCCACTGTATTTACTTAACAATTATTATTCTAATAGCTTATCTGTCAAGTTTCTGAACTTTCTAGGTATTCAATCCTTATACCATTCCAATCCTTATAGTGTTTTAATATTTATAAATTTATTTATTTTTCTTGCCTTATTGCATTGACTAGAACTTCTAGTGCAAGATATTTTTGTCTTTTTCCTGACCTCAGGAATAAAGTGTTCAATATTTGACCATTAGAAATAGTGTTAGCTGTGTATATTGCATGTGTGTGTGCACTCCCTAACAGATTAAAGAAGATTTCTGGTTTTTTGTGAGTGTTTAGAAGTTATGAATGGGTGTTACAATGTATTAAATGTGTTTTCTGAACCTATTAAATTAGCATATAAAGTTTCTTCTTTATTTTATAAATGTGGTGAAATAGATTACAGTAGTCTTCCCTCATCCACAGGATACATGTCAAGAACTCCCTTGGATGCCTGAAACCACAGATAGTACCAAACCCTATATAAACTATGTTTTTTGTATATATACATACCTATGATAAAGTTTAATTTATAACTTAGAAACAGTAAGAGATTAACAGCAATAACTAATAATAAAACAGAACAATTAAAAAATATAATTTAATAAAAGCTGTATGAGTGTTGTCTCTCTCACTCCCAAAATATCTTATTGTGCAGTAGTCACCCTTCCTTTTGTGATAATGTGAGATGATAACAGGCCAAACCTATTCCTAAATCTGTGTGACTGTCCTTCCATTGCAGTAAATGGTTTGGTGTCGCTTGTGTCAGGGATCTTTGTATAGTCTTACTGCTTCCTGGTGCAACACGTTGCCGTCGATCGGGACACATTATCTGTTCATGTCTTCCACCAGGTTTAATCCTTTTCTTTCTATCTTAGCTAAGCACTTATCATGCCCTGTGGCTGTAACTTTAGCAGTTTGAAGTTTGACACCAAAACTAGTGTAAATTTCTTTTTCTTTCTTCACAATATTACAGGTTTTTACTGTAATATTCATTCTTACTGTATTTCTTAGCAACCTCAGAATACGATTTTATTTCTTTTCTTATTAAGTTTAGAACTTCCACCTTTTCACTTAAAGGAAGCACTTTATAGCTTCTCTTTGGCATATCTGAATGGCCAGCATCACGTTACCCTTTTCTGTATTTTTAATTTTTTCTGCATGCTGCAACCTCAATTTTCCAGTTCACCAATCCTTTCTTCCTGTGTTTCTAATCTGTTGCTAAATCTATCAGTTCAGTTTTTATAAATTTTAATTGTATTTTTTATTTCTAGGGTTTCTGCTTTTAAATAGATTTTTACTTTTATGGTGGAATTCTTGAACATACTAATCATAGTTATTTAAAATCTTGTCTGATGATGTCATTTTCTGAATCATCTATGTGTCTATTTCCAATGTCCTTTTTCCTCTTGGTTTTTGGTCATTTGATATTGTTTTTTTTTTTTTTTTGGTTTTCCTTGTCAATTTAAGTGAATGCTGAATATTGTGTATGAAAAATATAGAGGTTTTGGATAATGCAAATATTTCCCAGACAGATTTTAATTTACTTTTCGCAGACTGTATAGCATGTAGGCAGATCACCTTGATGCTGTCAAGGATAAACTATTTCTGATTTTTTTCTTACTTTTAAGGCATAGGCCACCCTTCTTGCCAGGCCTGCAACTTCAATACCTCCCTCTGCATCGTGAAACTGCCCAAATCTCTTCCTGGCTTTTCAGCCGAGCGTCAGACGCTCTCTGCTGGGTTTCTTGCTGTGTAACTCATTGGCAATGACTTGGCAAATTATTTGAGGGGAAACTGCATACAGAATTTCACTGCGTCATCCTTCACCCAGACACTCTGGCCTCTCCAGTGCTGTCGGCCTGGGCTGCTCTCTCATCCCTTCTCACAGTGCTTTTCCTGCTGAGTAGCTGTTCTCGATAGCAGAAGTAGTCTGATACCAGCGACGACTCCATCATGGCCAGAAGTGAAAGTTCCCCCTCCACTTTCTACTTTACAAACTTAAGCTTCACTTACACTCAGAATGCTGTGAAATAGTTTGGACCTACAAAAGGGTAGGTAAAAAAAAAAAAAAAGGTAGGGTTGGGCAAAGGTAGGTTTACAGTTGTTTGTATGGAAAAATAATGCAGTAATTGTTAAATAATACGATACTAAACTCTGTGTTTTGCGTACTCACAACTGTAAACCTACTTTTGCCACACGCTGTAGTCAACATTGAGGGTCACTTCACTCAGTTTTGCTGAACTGTTGAGACCCCTTGAAGACCCGTCCTCATCATATGTCCTCCCTCTCTACACTACATGAAGTTGGGCAGTTATTGTCCCTTGAACTTCTCTCTATCCTTTCGGGACATGTGAATGAGCAGTTTTACATGGTGTTAAGTGAGACACAGGTGGCGTTCTTTTCTAACTGACTTCTTTTCCGTTTCGCATTTTCTCTGTGAGAGTCATTTGTTTCGTGGTGCGGAGCTGTGGCTCATTTTCACATTGAGTGATTACACCACGGTTTACCTTTCCATTCTCTTGCGGATGGATATTTAGGTTGTTTCCAGCTTTTCATTATTAAAATCAATGCCGCTATAAACATTTCTGCATATACTTCCTGTGCCCACGTGGCCGATTTTCTTTTGTATTGGACATAAGGGTGAAATTGCCGGGGTCTCGCTCAGGCGCTTGCTCAAGTTAATTCAGATTGCGTCAAACTACTTTTCAGTCCAGTTGTATCAATTTACATTTCCACGAACTGAATGAGAGTTTCCATTCCGCGTGTCCTCAGCCACATGTGATGCCGTCAGACTTTTAGTTTTTGCCCGTTGGTAACCGAAATGGTACGTCACTGTGTTTTTCATTTGCGTTTCTCGGTTGCCTGTAAAGGTCAACACTTTATGTTCTCCACAGCGCCGACTTCGATCTGATTTCTTACTCGCAAGCTTCTCCATCTCCCCAGAATCTTCTGAAATCTGGCCAACTTTTCATCTGAGTTACCACAAGCCTAGAGACGGTTTCTTGGCACTGGCGTCTGGTAGATAAGCGCCCCTCCAGGGCTCTGGGCCATCCAGGGCTGGGTCAAGAGCTTTATAAAGCAATGATGCCTTTGGCGCTTCCACAAACCTGTAGCAAAGAGCCAGGACCGGCACTTTATACGTGAGAAAACAGAGAATCAGAAAGGTCAGGAGCTTGTCCAAGGACACCCAGTGGGGACCTGGCGGACTCCAAGCCAGAGGCTCTTCACTCCTCTGCAGGGTGGGGTGCTGCCGCAGGGCTCCCACAGCAGGGCGCCCACAGCGGGGTGCCCACAGCAGGGCACCCACAGCGGGGCTCCCACAGTGGGGCTCCCACAGCAGGGCACCCACAGCAAGGCGCCTCGCGGGGCACCCACAGCAGGGCTCCCACAGGAGGGCGCCTCGCGGGGCACCCTGGTGGTCTGGTGTGCATCTGGGAAGTACGTTGCTGTTGCCTTCAGGAGTCAGCCCGAATGGGAAGAGCCATGGAGAAATGGATTCGGGGCAGGGAGCACAGTGGAATGGGGCGAGTTCCCACGGGGTTGGGTGGGAGTGCGGGGAGAAGCCTTCATCTTTCGAGGTGGTGTTTCCCAGAAGTGAGTGGCTTGTTTTAGATGGTGGTCAGTATTCCTGGATGCCCGGTGAAAGAGTTCGACCCTTTTCACACTTTCTTCTCTCCTCCAATGATGGAGAGGGTGAGAATCTTGGTTTGGTGCTGATATTGTCTTAAACACCTCTGCGACACTCTTTGATCTCTCTTTTTAAAACAAAGGCAAACAAAATCTCAAGTCCTAAGAATCTTGGTGGGGGTGGGGATGGGGGGGTAGTCTTTTCTTAAAACTCAGTTACTGTCTTTTGTTTTCCTTGTATTTAGTTTTTACATTTCATTGTATATATTTGGTTCTATGGTAAGTTGACTCTTTTGTCTAAGAAACACTTACATAACATCTCTTTTACCTGTCAGGCTCTGTTCTCAATGCTTTATGAATACTGGCTAATTTCATTGTCCGGAGGTCCTCATGCTGTGAGGACTGCTGTGCTCGTTTCTGTTTCACAGAAGAGGACCCTGAGGCCGGGAAGCAAACTTCCCCGAGGCCACACAGCCTGTCCTGGCAGCACAGGGACGTGAGCTGAGGCAGGCCGGCCCCGAGTCCATGTGTTAGCGGCTCGGTACACACTGCCTCTCCGTTTTGTGCTAGTTACTCGTCAGTGGTAATGGTGGCACATCTTACAAGCCCTGTTTATTGGAGCAAAAACTGGGAGGTCCAGTAAAGATAAAGAGCAAGTAGAGCACAGCAAGGATGGAAACCCTGGACACAGAGAGCGGCAGGAGTTCTGGAACTTTCAGTGTGGCCCCGTGGATGCAGGGTTAGAGCAGGGAGGCCACGAGGGCCGTGTCTGGAGCGATGGGCTCTAGCTATGCCGGGCCTCGTGCTGGGGCTGGGGTTGTTGGAATCCATGGGAGTCTGAAAGACCAGACTCACAGGCTTTATTGAAAGGAAGAAAGGAACCCTGCTGGGCACTTCTCGGGGGGAGATGAGCGCCGGTTACAGACTAGGGGCGAGTTATATAGTGTTTGGGAGAGCCTGAGGGGATACTGAGGCAAAAGTTCTGGTATGTTCCCTTTTACGGTTTTAGGATTTCAGCTTTCTGGAATGCTCCTTCTTGGGGCAGGTTGACCAGCTTCTTGGAATTCCTCTGTCTCAAGGGCGATAGTCCAGTAAGGGTGAGGTCTGACAGTTAAGCGGAACATCAAAAGGGCAGTTTGGAATTCACGTATCTATCAGGGGTCCCAGGCGTGGACGGGCGAGTGAGGGGCTGGTCTGGCGGGAGGTCGAGACCTCCAAGTGTGATAGACACCAGGACTCCTGCTGGGTTCGAGGCTAGATCAGTGTTCTTTACAGCAGCTTTGAATGGGATTTGCCCCATGTTATCTTTTTTTAAAATTATTATTATTTTTTTTTTGTATTTTTCTGAAGTGAGAAGCGGGGAGGCAGAGAGACAGACTCCGCATGCTCCAGATCGGGATCCACCAGGCAGGCCCATTAGGGGGCGATGCTCTGACCATCTGGGGCATTGCTCCATTGCAACTGGAGCCATTCTAGTGCCTGAGATGGTTGTCCTCAGAGCCTGGGCCAACTTTGCTCCAATGGAGCCTTGGCTGCGGGAGGGGAAGAGAGAGACAGAGAGAAAGAAGAGGGGGAAGGGTGGAGAAGCAGATGGGTGCTTCTCCTCTGTGCCCTGGCCGGGAGTCAAACCCGGGACTCCCACATGCCAGGCCAACATTCTACCACTGAGCCAACCAGCCAGGGCCACGTTATCTTATTTTAATAGCACTGTTATTCATTTTAAAGTATGTTGGGAAAAAATACACAGCTATGGAGATTATTGCTTAGGATGAGGTTGGAATTCATTTTTAAGTGACTTCATGCCGAGACCAGCTTGGCTGTGGGCGTGCATGAGAGGAAGGCGCTGCAGGACTTAAGAAAAAACACACACAAGACACAACACAGAGAAAAGATGGGTACAGGGGCCTCCCAGCCTCTAGGACTGAGAGCCCAGATCTCTGCAGCCTCATTGTATTTATTGATCTCTTTGCTCATTAAGCTAATTAGCAGAGCCTGGGCTCAGGTGCAGAGAAGGGTAATTAACTAATGTCTTTCAGGCACGTAAGGAAAAGGCCATAGGGATCAACTGTTTCCTTTAAACAGTCTCACCAGTGCTTGCAAGGGCAGCGTTCTGCCCCCGCAGGGCTCGGCGTTCCAAAGTCCGCACCAAAGACTTGTCTCAGGACCACAGTCTGATTCCCAGCCATTTCCACACAAAGTAACACTTTCCGAACCAGGGTCCCTCCTTCCTCGGTCCTCCCTCTTCCTCGCTTAACTGCATTGACGCCCGCATTTAATTCCACACACAAGATAGACTAAGTCTGTGTGGGACAGCAGTGAGCCCTCCATTTCTTAGAAAAGATTTTATTTGTGGATTTTACGGGGGAAGGAGGGGAGCAAAAGGTATCAACTCATAGTGGCTTCATTTTAGTTGTTGCTTGTCATGTGTGCCTTCACTGGGCAAGCCCAGGGCTCCAACCCAGCGACCTCAGCATTCCAGGTCAGTGCTCCCCCCACTGCACCACCACAGGCCAGGTGTGCCCCTCCATTTTTTTTTTCTTGTGGGAGAGACAGAGAGGCAGAGAGAAGGACAAATAGGGACAGACAGACAGGAAGGGAGAGAGAAGAGAAACATCAATTCTTCGTTGCGGTTCCTTAGTTGTTCATTGATTGCTTTCTCATATGTGCCTTGACTGGGGAGGAGGGGGTACAGCAGACCGAGTGACCCCTTGCTTGAGCCAGCGACCTTGGGTCCAAGCTGGTGAACCTTGCTCAAGTCAAATGAGCCCGCGCTCAAGCTGGCGACCTCGGGGTCTCAAACCTGGGTCCTCCGCATCCTAGTCCGACGCTCTATCCACTGCACCACCGCCTGGTCAGGCGTGCCCCTCCATGTTTGAATTCACCTGTCATTTGTAACTGCAGAAGGGGGACCGGAAGAAGGTGGTGGAAGTGGGAAGGGACCCACAGGGAGAGTCAGCCATCTCTAAGGGGCAGGAATTCTTGGGAACGTCCTTGGGCTCCTCCAAATCTTGTGTTTCTGAGACAAATCCAAGACTCTGAGGGCAGTCTTCCACAGGAATGATGGGGACCAGAGGGAGGCTGCCCAGGGTCCTCTGATCTCCAGGCCCCGGCCCACCCTCTGCTGTGTGTCTTCCAGGGCCCGGGAGTCAGCATGCTGCGTGGCTGGGCCGCCCCTCTGCTCCTGCTGACGCTCCAGGGTGGTGAGTAGCTGGCCCCGGCTGTAGTGGGAGGGCTGGGCCGGCCCGTGGGCTCCGGGTCATGGCCAGAGGCCCCCGAGTCAGAGTCATGGATCTGCTTGAGGGTGACACAAGTGGAGCATCCAGCTCTCCACGAACCAGACTATGCAACCAGAGAGCTTCATTATCCGGAATAGGGGTCTCAAATGGCCCATCCCCCAGCTCGGGTCTTCCTGTCTCACTGGGGCGATGAGAGACTGCTCCTCCATTCCCACGGCTTTCTGCCACGGGCAGTCCTGCCTTTGGTCTCGCCTCGAACTCTAGGGGATGTTCTTCTATAACCCCGGACCCTTGGCAGGCGCTGACGTTCCCCAGTGTGAGAGAGTGGAAGTAGAGATGGGAGCACCCGGAGTCCTGGAAGGGGCCCCGGAGGGTCAGGAGATGCTGCGGTCAGAGGGAGGCGTTAGAGACCGGGCTGACGAAGGCCAGGACTTAGACGTGGGGGCACAGCCAGGGCGGAGAGATCCAGGAAGCCTTCCCGGAGGAGGTGGGATACAGCACAGGCTCCAGTGGGGCTGGACTGGGTGGCAGGAGGGCCTCCTGCAGGTACTCTGCTGACCATTGACATTTCTTTCTGATTTTTACTCAAAGACCCAGAGCCGTAAATAGTTCCTCCAAGAAACAGATGGCGGGCTCCTTTATTCGGCCTTTCCGAGGGAAAAGCACTCTCCTCTCGGCAGAGTGCTTAACCGGCCCCTCTGTGCCTCTGCCTGGGGGGTGGGGTGGACTGTGCCCTCCCAGCGGGGCGCCTCCTCCCGCCGCAGGGCCCCTTCCCCAGTCAGATCCTGTGGGAGCGGCTGCCGGGTGAGCTGCTGAGAAGGGCCCGAAGCCCAGGCCCAGGCGAGAGTGTCACTATGAACTAGCAATGTCTGCCACATGTGTGGGGAGGAGGAGCTATGGCAGATCAGGTGTCCCGGGGGAGTCTCAGCAGCCCGGACCCAGAGAAACAGGAGAGGCGCGTGTGGTCTGGAGCCTCGGTGTTCTGGTCTAGAAAACGGGAGAGGACGGAAGGTCTTCCCAGCGGCTGCGTTCTAGGCCCCGGATCCGCTTCTGATGTCAAGTGAGGTCCCAGAAAGGAATGGGCCCCCATTCCCTGCATCTTCACTAGTCAAGGAAAACCAGGGAAAAGCCACTAAAAATGAACCCATTTATTTAAGCAGGGGAACAAACAGCGGGGAGGAAAGTGACAGTGTTGGCCCTCAATCTTACAGAACGAAACTAAGACTTATTAAATGTATTTTGTCAAACTTTGAACAAAATTTAGATTATGACCGCACCTGTATTTTTAGCACAAAGTGAAGCAGTAAATGGTGGAGGTGGGAGAGGGTTAAATTTTCCAATAGAATTGCCTATGCAGGCAACCCACGCGTCACCTGCTGGCAGCGGTATTGGTTTGGGCGGCAAGATACTGCAGACATTTTGGCAAAAGCATTCAAGGGCTTCTTGGTTTTCTGAGGTTTCCTTTCTCTCTGAAGCACGTGCGGCCTCCCTGAGGTCTGGGTCCTGCCGGGCCAGCTGCTGTGGAGCAGAGGGTTACTCCTTGTCAGCGTCAGGGATCGGGGCAACTTCCAGCCACAAGCTCGTTAATTTCATGAATGCTTCTTGAGCGATATGCGGGTTCCCCCTGCATCTGGGGAGTTCAGGACGCACCACTCCGGGAGGGTGACTGGCCTTGTGGCGGGACACAGGCTCTAGGGAGCGAGCGGAGCTGGGACCCACTCTTCACATTAAGCATAGGTTGTCTCCATAGCTAGCCTTGGAACTTTGGGGGCTCAAATGAGAAATCTTGGGTGACAAAGACTTCCTTGCCTCAACCCCACATCTTAGGGGCCCCTGAATTGCCATATGCAATCTGGCCCTGGGACCTGCCTCCACTCACCCTCAGTCCTGGGTGAGATGAGGAAGTGAGGAGCTCCGCAGCCCCCTGCCAACCCTCCACCAAGGCCTCTCTCTCCCCTCACCCTCCAGCCTGGGGTTGCTCGGACCTCGTCTGCTACACGGATTACTTCCAGACAGTCACCTGCACCCTGGAGACGTGGACCCTCCGCCCTAGCACGCTGACCCTCACCTGGTAAGTGGCTGGGCCCTACCAGCCCTAGGGGTGCTGCCAGGGGAGCCTGGTCCCGGGGCAGGACCGTGGGAGACCACAGACAGAGTTGAACCTACTGTGCACCAGGCATAAGACAGAGTTGAACCCACTGTGCACCAGGCATAAGACAGAGTTGGACCTACTGTGCGCCAGGCATAAGACAGAGTTGGACCTACTGTGCGCCAGGCAGAGAGTTTGGCAATAAAAATAATAGTTACCACTTTTGGGGGCTCACTCAGTAACTTCACCAACAGCATTTGGTTTCACCCCAAGAAAGACTGAGATGAGAATCACTGTGCCCACCTTACAGACTACACAGGGCTCACGGGACTTGTCCAGAGCCTGAGCTGAGAGGTGAAGGGGACAGGGCTGTTCAGCTCCAAAGCCCTGGCTGTGGTTCTGAGACCCTGAGATGACTCGGCTCCCACAAGACTTTTCTGAGCACTCAGTACCTGCCGAGCAGCCCGCTGTGTGTGTCACAGGGGTGATCCCCTCCAGTCCTCACAATTATGGCTCTCATAAGTGAGGACACTGAAGTTCAGAGAGTTTATGCAGCTTGCCCAAGATCACACAGCCAATGAATGCTATACCTGGGATGCAAACACAGGCAGCTTGACTCCAAAATCCATGGGTCCCTATGAGTACATATTGTTAAAGAAAAAAAATCATTCATGACACTCGTTAAAGAACGGTAGGGCAGGCTTTATTTAAGACTACTGTAGTCGGTGTAGGGACCACTGCCTGGGGTTCTGCTGTGGAGCGAGAGATCAGGCTCAACCCCAAATGTAAGGACGAGCTGGGGTTTACAGCCAAGGAGCAGGCAGTGTCAGCGGATGGAAGCTGACTAGGAGGGGACGGCAGGGGGAGAGGGTTTCGGGCTAAACGGGCCTCCCAGGATTCTTGCTGACGGCAGGGGGAAGAGGGTTTCGGGCTAAACGGGCCTCCCAGGATTCTTGCTGACGGCAGGGGGAAGAGGGTTTCGGGCTAAACGGGCCTCCCAGGATTCTTGCTGACGGCAGGGGGAAGAGGGTTTCGGGCTAAACGGACCTCCCAGGGTTCTTGCTGACGGCAGGGGGAGAGGGTCCCGGGCTAAACGGGCCTCCCAGGATTCTTGCTGACGGCAGGGGGAAGAGGGTTTCGGGCTAAACGGGCCTCCCAGGGTTCTTGCTGACGGCAGGGGGAGAGGGTTCCGGGCTAAACGGACCTCCCAGGGTTCTTGCTGACGGCAGTGGGAGAGGGTCCCGGGCTAAACGGGCCTACCAGGGTTCTTGCTGACGGCAGGGGGGAGAGGGTCCCGGGCTAAACGGGCCTCCCAGGGTTCTTGCTGACGGCAGGGGGGAGAGGGTCCCGGGCTAAACGGGCCTCCCAGGGTTCTTGCTGACGGCAGGGGGGAGAGGGTCCCGGGCTAAACGGGCCTCCCAGGGTTCTTGCTGACGGCAGGGGGGAGAGGGTCCCGGGCTAAACGGGCCTCCCAGGGTTCTTGCTGACGGCAGGGGGGAGAGGGTCCCGGGCTAAACGGGCCTCCCAGGGTTCTTGCTGACGGCAGGGGGGAGAGGGTCCCGGGCTAAACGGGCCTCCCAGGGTTCTTGCTGACGGCAGGGGGGAGAGGGTCCCGGGCTAAACGGGCCTCCCAGGGTTCTTGCTGACGGCAGGGGGGAGAGGGTCCCGGGCTAAACGGGCCTCCCAGGGTTCTTGCTGACGGCAGGGGGGAGAGGGTTCTGGGCTAAACGGGCCTCCCAGGATTCTTGCTGACGGCAGGGGGAAGAGGGTTTCGGGCTAAACGGGCCTCCCAGGGTTCTTGCTGACGGCAGCCCAGGGGGGTCAGACATCACCCAAAGATGGTGGAGGATGAGGAAGCCAATTTGATAGTGAGTGGGGAGGTTTCTGGCTACTGTGACTTAGCAGGGGTTCTGCCAAAAAGTAGAAAACACGGAGACAGAAACAGAAACTCAGAAGTCAGGGCCTAGTTGAGGAGAGGGTTCAGAGGGGCCCGAGGAGAGTTTGGCCAAGGAGCGCGTCCTCTTCAGCACGCTGCTCAGGATGCAGAATTTCTGGCGATCGTTCGTTCGTTCATTCATTCATTCATTCATTCATTCATTCATACGGAACACACTCGTTAAGCTCCTGTCTGACACCTGCAGGCACTGGTGACTCGGCGGAGCCCAGACGCAGTGAGGTGACATGCTGCAGGGGGAAGGGCTGGTGAGACAGGTGACAGACTCACAGGCAGCCAGCAGGAGGCTCTCTGTTAGCAATGAGTGCTGTAAAGAACAGGAAGCTGGCCCATGGGGCAGAGAGCAGGTGCCGGGTAGGCAGGCCCATGGGGTCAGGGCAGCCAGTGCTCAGGGAGAAAGGGCATTCCGGGAGGAGGGCACTGCCTGGGCCAAGGCCCTGGGCCGGAACAGCTGGTGGGTTTGGGGACTAGTGAGGAGGTCAGCGTGGCCAGAGGGGAGGTGTGGAGCCAGTGTGAGGGAGGGTGACCAGCCAAAGAGACGAGGGGCTGGCAGGGGCTGTTTACACCGTGTGCGTGGTGAGAGGCCACTGAGGAGTCTCAGGCAGGGGAATGACAGGGAGTTTTTAAAGGCCCCCTGTGCTGCTGTGCAAGGAAAATAGATGGCGGGGAGTGTGGGCCAGGGAAGACAGTCCCGGCCGGAGGCCTGGAGAGCGTTTACGGGAGAACTTCCTATTCCAACAAGCCTTCAGCAGAGACCTGAGCCCCTGTGCCCATATGGGCCCTGGAGGGTGAGCATGTTCAGAGGTGGCCCATGGATTTGTGGGCAGGGACATAAATAGCTGGTGAACTTCTCTATGTACTCGAAAACCCATTGCTTCTGCCCAGTGGGAGTCAAAAGGCCAGAGCATGTCCCCCAACCCTATGTGAGCCTCCTCCCTGGAAGTCCACCCAGAGCAGGGACCGAGCTTCATTCTGCACTTATCCTGGTCCTTAGCACAGGCGTTCCTGGGCGTTCGGGGCGTGTGATGGAGGAGAGTGGGCAGGGGACCTGAAATGCTTAGCGTCCTTCCTGCAGGACAGAGACCCCGTTGATGGGCCTGACAGGGACAGATTTAGGCTCAGTCCAGGCAAGAATGGCTCACATTTCTGAAGTGGCAAGTTCCTGCTCTCAATGAGATAGCGAGTTCCTGGTCTTCTGGAGGCATGCGAGGGGAGCCTGGACTCAGGCCCGGGGACACTTCAGGGGAGGGTACACCTTCCCTGGGAAAGGGCTGGTTGGATGAGGTGACCTCAAGTCCTTCCCCCCCGAGATTCTGGGCTTCTGTGCTGGCCCTGTGCCCTGAGTCCCACCGGCCCCCAGCCATGACCAGCTGCTCTGTCCTTGAAGGCAAGACCCGTACGGAGAACTGGCGGATGAGGTCACCTCTTGCAGCCTCCACCGGTCTACCCACAATACCACGCACACACAGTACACATGCCACATGGATATGTTCAACTTCATGGCTGACGAAATCTTCAGTGTCAACATGACAGACCCGTCTGGCAACCACTCCCAGGAGTGTGGCAGCTTTGTCCTGGCGGAGAGCAGTGAGTACTTCTTGGAGGAGGAACCCAGGTGGGGGTTGGTTGGACCCCCATGCTCCCTGGACTGGGCCGCGCCCACCCCCTTCTCCCGCGAGAGTTCTGCCCTTTAGATGCGCTGCTGTTTACTGAGGTGTGACGGGTGACAACAGGGTCTGGGCCTGGACCGGAGAGAGGCAGCAGGGGTATGACGGGAGCTCGACTAGGGCCGGGACCTTGGGCTCCAGTTCTGGTGCGGCCCCTGCCTAGTGGTGACCTTGCACTGTGACTGAGGGTCCTGTAACTCTGACCCTCTGGGACTGTGCCCCACCACGAGGCAGGTCACAAGAGAAAAAGCTCCCCGAGTTTTCTCCCATTCGTGAGCTCCAGTGGGGCCTGCAATTCCCTCCTCGCTGGAGGCAGGGAGGAAGCCGGGGGCAGAAGGGACCTGGCTGGTGGAAGCAGTTGTCCTTGTGGGTCCAGAACCAGGGTGGAGCGGGGACAGGCCCAGAAGGCGGCTTTTACTGTGTGTGTGTGTGTGTGTGTGTGCGCGCGTGCGCATGTGTCCCAGTGGGGTGTCCCGGCAGCAGGGAGAGGCCCGTCTGCAGAGGCAAACACAAATTGCAGAGAGCATCCCGCCCTCAGGAAGGCTCAGCCCTGAGGTTTGGGGGTTCTGTCCCTAGGTCCCCAGTGGGGTGTCCCGGCAGCAGGGAGAGGTCCGTCCGCAGAGGCAAACACAAACTGCAGAGCGCATCCCGCCCTCAGGAAGGCTCAGCCCTGAGGTTTGGGGGTTCTGTCCCTAGATCCCCAGTGGGGTGTCCCGGCAGCAGGGAGAGGCCCGTCTGCAGAGGCAAACACAAATTGCAGAGAGCATCCCGCCCTCAGGAAGGCTCAGCCCTGAGGTTTGGGGGTTCTGTCCCTAGGTCCCCAGTGGGGTGTCCCGGCAGCAGGGAGAGGCCGTCCCCAGAGGCAAACAAACTGCAGAGAGCATCCCGCCCTCAGGAAGGCTCAGCCCTGAGGTTTGGGGGTTCTGTCCCTAGGTCCCCAGTGGGGTGTCCCGGCAGCAGGGAGAGGTCCGTCCGCAGAGGCAAACACAAACTGCAGAGCGCATCCCACCCTCAGGAAGGCTCAGCCCTGAGGTTTGGGGGTTCTGTCCCTAGGCCCCCAGTGGGGTGTCCCGGCAGCAGGGAGAGGTCCGTCCCCAGAGGCAAACAAACTGCAGAGCGCATCCCGCCCTCAGGAAGGCTCAGCCCTGAGGTTTGGGGGTTCTGTCCCTAGGCCCCCAGTGGGGTGTCCCGGCAGCAGGGAGAGGTCCGTCCGCAGAGGCAAACACAAACTGCAGAGTGCATCCCGCCCTCAGGAAGGCTCAGCCCTGAGGTTTGGGGGTTCTGTCCCTAGATCCCCAGTGGGGTATCCCAGCAGCAGGGAGAGGTCCGTCCGCAGAGGCAAACAGAAACTGCAGAGCGCATCCCGCCCTCAGGAAGGCTCAGCCCTGAGGTTTGGGGGTTCTGTCCCTAGGTCCCCAGTGGGGTGTCCCGGCAGCAGGGAGAGGCCGTCCCCAGAGGCAAACAAACTGCAGAGAGCAGCCCGCCCTCAGGAAGGCTCAGCCCTGAGGTTTGGGGGTTCTGTCCCTAGGCCCCCAGTGGGGTGTCCCGGCAGCAGGGAGAGGCTGTCCCCAGAGGCAAACAAACTGCAGAGAGCAGCCCGCCCTCAGGAAGGCTCAGCCCTGAGGTTTGGGGGTTCTGTCCCTAGGTCCCCAGTGGGGTGTCCCGGCAGCAGGGAGAGGTCCGTCCGCAGAGGCAAACAGAAACTGCAGAGCGCATCCCGCCCTCAGGAAGGCTCAGCCCTGAGGTTTGGGGGTTCTGTCCCTAGGTCCCCAGTGGGGTGTCCCAGCAGCAGGGAGAGGCCGTCCCCAGAGGCAAACAAACTGCAGAGCGCATCCCGCCCTCAGGAAGGCTCAGCCCTGAGGTTCGGGGGTTCTGTCCCTAGGCCCCCAGTGGTGGGACAAGGGAATCGGCAGGTGTCTCTCACTCACACTCGGGTGGTCCATGTTATAGCACTTTGCTGAGTGAATGTCACGCCACAGAGGGTGTGAGCAAAGCTTCAGACACACTCAGACTTACACACACACACAGCCCCACCCTCAAAGGCACAGATGACTCACCAACTCCTGCCCTAGACAGCACAGACACAGGCGCCCACACTGTCTCTCAGGCGTGCACACATGCATGTACACACATGCATGTACACATGTGCACACATACTCAGCCATGTCTGTAGACCCAGCTGTGGTGAGTTCGCAGGCAGCGGTGCCCGGCCGTTGCCCTGGGGGAGCTGAGCAGGCAGCCCCGCCCACTGCAGAGGCAAGCACAGGACAGGGTTGCCACTCCACCGTGCAGGGGGGCTCCACGTTGCATTTCTCTTGGGCCCGCTCACTCCTGCCCTCCCCGCTGGGGTCTGGGGCCAGGCCAGGCTCGGATGTGGCTGGAGGCGGCACTCTGCTCCCCGAGCACCCTCTCCAGTCCCTCCTCTTCCTGGGCCCTGGGCTGTGACAGCATCTGCGGAGTTCCTCCCGGCCTGGGTCCCCACCAGCCAGCCCGAGCCACGTCAGGCAGTGACCAGCCAGGCTTCCCGCGGCCTGGGGAGGAGAACAGAGGGTTCGGGAGCCAGTCCAGTTCAGAGGGACCCCTCGCGGAAACAGCGGCAGGAAAGCCCTCAGCAGGCCCCTGCCCGGGCACCTCCCCACTCCCCCGGCCCGGGCCGAGGCGGAAGCCGCTCAGGGCCCCTTCAGAAAAGCAGAATTGAGCAAATATTTCCTGAGGGTCCACTGTGTGCCAGATCCTCTCCTCAGAGGTGCAGGCACAGCACTGACCCAGGACAGCCCAACCTCCGGCCCAAGGAGCTAAGCTCCCCCCGGAGAGGGGGTGGCTGGTGGCCAGGGCCACGGCGACGGTTAGATGGTGGCACACAGACCTCAGAGAAGGCGAGTGTGCACAGGGGCCCGTGGCCTCTCCTTCCAGGGACACAGCGTGTGTCACCCGGTTCCCCGAAGGTATCTCCTCTGTTAGTGCGGTCCCATGAATTCTCGCCCTGAGTGGTAAGGACTGTGTCCCTCTCACGCAAGAGGAAATGAAGGCACGTGCCCTGTGGTGTCCTGCTCAGGCTGTAAAACAAATTGGGGCTGAGAACTGGAAGCTGGGCTCTGAGCCTGGCCGGAGGAGCGCCCCGGAGGCCGTGGGATGGGATCCAGACCTTTGTTCCTGCACTTCCCAGACGACATCCGTGAGATGAGGCAGTCGGGTCCCTGGGCCACCGTGGCCACAGGGACAGCTCGTCAGACTGCCCAGGGCAGACGGCCCCGCAGGCACCCGGGAGTGGAAGCTTCCTCCATGAGCACTACACACAGCATCGGTCATTAGAGCATAATTATGCACAGTGTCATTAATTAGCACCAATGCTCATTAGAGTCTTTTGACTCCTTAGGGAAGCCGGAGCTCAAAGAACCGATATCCTCGTTTACAGCAGAAGCAGGGGGACAGTGGGCCTGGCCCACAGGGAGCTCAGAAAGTTTTCGTGTTAGTAACTAACTTTAACACTTGAGAGATGTTTCACAACGATCTGAGTTTCCAGGGTTTTTTTCCTTCCTGGCCACCCGGGTCTGCAGTCCTGTCTGGCCGCCGTGGACTGGGCCTGAGTCGTGTCGCCCCCTTCAGCCCGGGAGGTCCCTAAACCCGCTTCCCGCCATCTCTGTCACCTGTCCGCCTCTTAGTGGCAGCCCCAGTCTAGTCTAAGTCTCTCATTTTTCAGATGAATAAACTGAGGCCCAGAGGGTAGGGGGCGCTTTACCGGAAGTCACTGGGGGATACTGATCCTGATCGTAAAAATGGATGGGTCCTCAAACCTTCCTCAGTGGCTACAAACTCTCACCTATTTTATCTTTCTGGCTTTTTTTTTATTTTTTTTAAGTCAAGCCATCTCCTCCTTTCAACGTGACTGTGACCTTCTCAGACGGACGTTATAACATCTCTTGGAGCTCCCATTATGACTCGTACATGTTCAAGGGCAAACTTCAGTATGAGCTGCAGTACAGGAAGCGAGGGGACCTCTGGACCCTGGTGAGACTGCAGGGAATCCAGGAGGCGGGGCAGTACTGAGCATCCGGGTGGGGGATGGGCCCGGCCAGCACCTCTGTCACAGCCGAGAAGGGGACCCCAGGACACACCAAGGACAGAAGCTCCCGCTCCACGCCCTCTCCTCATCTCTGCCTGTGGGAACGCTTCCTTCCTGGCCCTGCCTCCTCCTCTGTGGGCGCGACAGAGAGGAAGGATTGGCGCTTCCGCTGTTGCCACCTTGAGTCTAGTGACAGTCGAAGCCTCGGAAATGGGGCCATTTGGAGGAGTCACCCTAAGTCCACTTTGTGTAGGGTGGCCATAGTTAAAGAGTTCTAAAAGTATCAATAACCGGAACGCCCAGCGTTAGAAGGACCATTGAATCAAATGCGGAGGTTCTAGCAGTGGCCTTTGTTTAGAGTGTTGGAAAGTTCCGGAATGGCCCACTATTTAAAGGAGTTCTAGAATTATCTACCCTTTAGAATGGCCCCAGTTGAAGATTTTCCACAAATGCCATTGTTTAGAATGGCCCCAGTGGAAGACTTCCGGAGGTATCCATTGCTAAGATGTTTGTAGTTGAAGACCTTTCAATGCCCACTGTAGAGAATGCCCGCTGTGGAAGAATTCGAAAAGTGTCCCCTGTCTGGAATGCAGCCAGTTAAACATTGCCGGGAAGCCGCCATTGCTGCTCCTGGGACATTCCCAGTCCCAGCAGGGAGGGTCCCCTCTTGAAGGACCAGAGAGAAGCAGACCAAAGCATTGTATCACAGGCCAGGCCGAGACAGGGCCCCTGGCTCCGTGCTGCCCACGCTGGAATGGGCAGAACTCAAGCTGGGGGCCTGGCAGGAGGACTTCAGCCTCCTGGGTGGAGCTGGTGACGCGGGTTGTGCCGAAGGCAGCTGCGTGGCCTGACCCGGGGCGTCCTTTCCCTGTGCCGGCAGACTCCAGGGAGAAAGCTGATCTCCGTGGACACGAGAAGCGTCTCGCTCCTCCCCTTGGAGTTCCACAGGGGCTCCAGCTACGAGCTGCAGGTGCGCGCGGGGCCACAGCCCGGCTCCATCTTCCGGGGAGCCTGGAGTGAGTGGAGTAAACCCGTCATCTTTCAGACCCAGCCAGAAGGTCGGTGGACACCCCACTCTTTGTGCCAAACCTTGTCCCCAGCCCTGGGTTTCCAGCAGGGTTGGAAGGTATCCCCCCAGTTGCAGACATTTGACTTTTCTGGAGCCCCTGCCTGCCAGGCCCTGTGTGTGGTGCAGGGGGCTCCTCCTGGCAGGCTGTACATACTCCTCATAATAGCTCTGTGAAGTAAACATCAATATCCCCATTCTGCAGATGAGATAACTGAGGCTCCATGACATAAAGTCCCTTGCCTGGGTGGGAATGAGATGCCAGCCCCTATCCATATCACTTCAAGACACCAGCAGCCTTCCCACCCGCATCCACTCCACCCAGACCCATCGCCCACGGTGTCCACTCTGGGTGGGCTCTAGCAGCGATGAGGGCCCCCCGACCCAGTGTTCGCTTCTTCCCCAGAGATAAAGGGAGGCTGGCACATGGGCCTGCTGTACGTCTTCCTGGTCTTCCTGGCCCCCATCCTCGTCTACTTAGGGCTGAAGATCCGCCTGCCTTGGAGGTGAGGCCAGGGGTTCAGGGAGATGGGGGAGGGGTCCAGTCTGGGCCACAGCCCCTTTATGACTCACGGGGGGCTGGGGACACCCTGTCATCATGACGGTGAAAATGACCGTGGTGGTGACAATGACCAGCTCCCCCTGTTCTACGCGCTGGGCGCTGGGCAGAGCCCTCACTGAGCCTTCACAGCAGCCTGTGAGCTTGATGCCCCGCCATCACCGCCATCGGACAAATCAGGAAACTGAGGCACAGAGTTGTCAAGGAACTTGCCCAAAGTTGCAGGGCTCTAAAATAAAGGGGGGGGGACTTTGACCCTGGCCTCTAAATGGTGGCTTCGGCTGCGATTGTGTCCGGTGAATTTTAAGCCTTGGTTCCTGAGGGGACGGGGCACCGCCAGGTGGGGCTGACAACCTCGACTTCAACCCGAGGTTTGTCTTTTTTTTTTTTTTTTTTTTTGTATTTTTCTGAAGCTGGAAACGGGGAGAGACAGTCAGACAGACTCCGCATGCGTCCGACCGGGATCCACCCGGCACGCCCCCCAGGGGCGACGCTCTGCCCACCAGGGGGCGATGCTCTGCCCATCTGGGGCATCGCTCTGTCACAACCAGAGCCACTCTAGTGCCTGGGGCAGAGGCCAAGGAGCCATCCCCAGTGCCCGGGCCATCTTTGCTCCAATGGAGCCTCGGCTGCAGGAGGGGAAGAGAGAGACAGAGAGGAAGGAGAGGGAGAGGGGTGGAGAAGCAGATGGGCGCTTCTCCTGTGTGCCCTGGCCGGGAATCGAACCCAGGACTTCTGCACGCCAGGCCAACGCTCTACCGCTGAGCCAACCAGCCAGGGCCTATCTTTTTTTTATATATTGGTTTCTGTTGAACACAGTCATTGAGATTAAAAATAAACCATAAGCTCTCCTGGCCTCCGTGAGCGCTGCGGGCTGCACAGGCCCGGCTGTGTGTGCTGAGCCGTCGCTGCGTGGCAGGCTCATCTGTTCATCACCATCCTAGATGACGGAGGCAGCGGCAGTGGGGGCGGGGGCAGGAGGGGTACCGTGTGGTCAGGAGTGGCAGCTTGGCGCTGGGCGCTGGATGCACCCACCCACTTCCGCACAGCCCTGCGGACCTGGCGCTGCCCACCCAGGTCCTGGAGGAGGAGGCTGAGGCTCAGAAGGGCAGCGCCGCCCAGCACACCACAGGCTGCCGAGCCTTTAAACTCTCTGCTCCTTCAGAGCCTGCGGGACGACTCGCTGCCCTCAGTTCGCAGATGTGGACATTGAGGCCCCAAGCAGGCGGGGGGCTCTGGGCAGGGTGGCAAGGAGGTGCCGGGCTGTGCCTTGGGAGTCGCTGAGTCTCCTACAGGACAAAGTTGGGGAGCCTCGAGGGGGAGGCCGGGCTGCCCTCTGGGAGAGCTGGGGGGCTCACCTCATCTCTGTCCTCCCAGGCTGTGGAAGGTGTGGGTGCAGGTGCCCAGCCCAGAGCCGTTCTTTCAGCCCCTGTATGTGGACCACAGCGGTAACTTCAAGGTGAGAGCCCACCCCCCCCACCGCACCCCCCAGTGACAGCCTTTGAAACCATCACCCTCTCCCTCTCCGGGGGCCCAGCCAGGCCAGCAGCCAGACCTCGGTCTTGGCAGCTGCCAAGTGCAGGAAGTAATTACGGGGACGAAACTAAACCAGATCCTGCAACCCCTTCCTGTGCCCGTGGGCCAGGTGTGCCCTTGGGCCTCAGGTTGGCTTCCTGGCCCTTAGATGCCCCTGATATGGGAGTGGAGAGGGAGCAGGTTCTGGGAAAGGCATGGCACCTGCAGAACACACCCGCCCCCTGCCAAGCTTCAGCCACAGCAGCCGCCACCAACGCCCACGGCTTCCCTGGGCCCATTTACCGCTCAGCACCCACCCGGCGGTGGCGGGAGGGGCCGTCCCACCGAGAGGATGTGGTGTCGTGGGAGGGGCAGCCGCTGCTCCAGCAGAGCCTGGAAGCCAGGAGACGTGGACGGGAGCGTTGACTGAGCTCCTGCTGTCGGTCGGAGCAGAGCTGTGCTGAGTGCTCTCAGCCTCCACCGCCTTCATTCCCACGCAGCTGCAGCCCCTGTGGGCTGGGGGCGCCATCCTCCCCGGGAGACCTGCAAGGAGACCCAGGCTCAGATCGGAGAGGTGGCCTGGCCGGAGGCTCGCTGCCTTCGGCTCGCAGATGTGGACATTGAGGCCCAGGGCGGGGAAGGGTGTGGGGGCAGGGTGGCAAGGAGGTACCTGGCTATGTCTTGGGAGGCTCCGTCCAGATCTCCTACAGGACAAAGTTGGGGGGCATCCGAGGGGAAGACCGGGCTGCCCTCTGGGAGATCTGGGGGGCTCACCTCATCTCGGCCCTCCCAGGCTGGGGAAAGTGTGGGTGCAGCGTGGGCCCCAGCCCACATGGGGTGGACCCTCTTTTCTTCCCTCCACACCTTCCCGGAAGCTCAGACGTCACATCTATTTCGTATTGATTTTACCAACACTCCCGCAGCACTCGCTGTGTACAGGGCACTCTGTTCGAGCCTCCCAGATATTATAATTAACTCACTCTATCCTCACAACCACCCTGTGGAGTGGGTACTATTAGCAGGCCCATTTTACAGGTGAGAAAACTAAGGCACAGAGAAGGTAATTAACTGTCTCAAAGCCACACAGCTGAGAAATGACTTCAAATTAGCGGTAGTGGCTACATCAGGGTCCTAAATATGAATTTTCCAAGGGTGATAGGCTCAAATCTGGGAGAGTCCAGTTCTCAGGGATTCTCTCTGCTGATTGGTTGGAGACCCTGAGTCAAGAGGAGGGTCCTTAATGCTTACGGGCTGCTGCCTCAGTCCCTCATGACTCTATAGCCTTTTCCCGCCCTGCACACAGAGGTCATTCCAAGAAGATTGTCACTGATACACACTGCTCCATTCATGTAGTTCCTAAACATTTATTGGCCACCTGCTGTGTGCCAGACACTGTGTGAGCCTCTGGGGGTACAGCTGTGACCAGAAGAACTGGGGCTCCTGCCCTGGCCGAGTGTCCACTGAGCGGGGACACCAACAGGAGAATGCTGGGTTTCCAGTTATGTCTGGAGGAAATAAAACAGGGAACAGGGTGAGGGCTCTGTCACTCAGACTTCAGACTTTTCTGCCCCCATGTCACCCCAGCTGGGGAGGTTTGGCCCCTATCCCCACACAGACCCCAGGCCACTGGGCCACCCGTGATCTGAGTTTATATGCCCCACCTGGCCCCCATCCCATCGTGACTTTCCCTCCCCGTTCTCTCTCACAGAAATGGGTGGGCACACCCTTCCCTGCCTCCAGCCTGGCACTGGGCCCCTGGAGCCCGGGGGCGCTCTCGACCCTGGAGACCTACAACTGCTGCCCACCCCTGAGCGCAGCCAAGGGGCTGGCGCCCACCGAGCTGCCTGCGGATCTGGTGGAAGCGGACAGCGCGCCTGAGCCCGGCTCCTGGGGCCCCGCCCCCGGCACCTCGGACGGCTTGGGCAGCTCCGCCTACAGCCAGGAGGGGGACCGGCCTTACGGCCTGGTGTCCATCGACACGGTGACGGTGCTGAATGCAGAAGAGTCCTGCGCCTGGCCCTGTACCTGTGGGGAAGATGGCTACCCAGCCTTGAACCTGGACGCCGGCCTGGAGCCTGGCCCGGCCGCTGAGGACCCGCTGTTGGGAACCGGGGCCACAGTCTTGTCCTGTGGCTGCGTTGCAGCTGGTGATGCTGCCGGGCTGGGGGGCCCCTTGGGCAGCCTCCTCGATAAACTGACGCTGCCCCTTGACGATGAGGCGGCTTGGGCGCCAGCGCCGCCGTGGCAGGGCGGGGGGCAGTCCGGGGTGGTGTCCGACAGCGAGGCGGGCTCGCCCCCCGCCGGCCTGGACATGGACACGTTTGACAGCGGCTTCGCAGGCTCCGACTGCGGCAGCCCCGTGGAGTGCGACTTCAGCAGCGCCAGGGACGAAGGGCCTCCCAGGAGCTACCTCCGCCAGTGGGTGGTCATGGCCCCTCCCGCAGCCGGGCCCGCGCCCCAGGCCAGCTAGCGAGGCCGGCAGGCCGCTGGGACCTGGCTGGGCCTCCGGGCCGTGGGACGCGGCCACCCGGGCTGGGCTGTGAAGAGGCTGCAGCCCCTGCTGTCCTCGACGGGGCCCTGAGCCTGGAGTTTATAGAGGGCGTGTGCGGCTCGCCAGCACACCCCTGCGCCTGCGTGTGTGAGCAGCACGCGTGCCTGTGGGCACAGGGTGGCAGCGTCCCTCCCTGCCAGGCACATGGAGGGCTCCTGAGTCACACGCTGAGAGTCTGGTCCAGTGCTGCCCACAGAGCCTCCTGGGACCAGGACACTGCCTGTGACAGAGCCCGCCCTACCCCCCAGGTCCCGTGCCTCCGGGAGCCACCAGAAGTCCCTACTGTTCCTTAACCAGCTTTCAGGCGCGGGAAGACTGCGGAGGGGGGCAGTACGAGGCGTGTGCGAGGTCTGAGTCTCCACTCGGGTGCCTCGCGGCTGTGCCGCCCCGGGCGACTTACCCCCCTCCTCTGGGCTGGGGTTTCCTGTCTGGACGATGGGGACGGCACGGCTGACCCTGGGGAGGAGCCAGTGGAGTCGCCCACCCCGTGCGCAGCCCACAGCAGACCCTCAATAAACGTCAGCTTCCTTCCTTCTGCGGTGGGACCGAGGCTCTTGCTGGAGGTGGGTGGGGGCGCGAAGGCGGCCAGAGCCCAGCACCTGCGGGCTGTCCCCACCCTGCAGAGGGACACGGAGGGAGCGGGGGTTTCCGGGCTTAAAATCAGTCAGCCTTTCTCTTACGACAGCTCCCCACCAACCAAAGTTTCCTTTTCTGGCTCCTTCTGCCCATTAAAGAAAAATTATTTATTGACTTTTGATAGAGAGGAAGGGAGAGAGAGAGAGAGAGGGACAGAAACATCGATCTGTTCCTGTGTGTGTCCTGACGAGGGATCCAACCCTCGACCTTGCCTATGAGGATGATGCTCTAACCAACCGAGCTATTTGGTCAGGGCTCCTTCTGCCTGTTTTAAACTCCCCTTTATGCGCCCAAGAAATATTCATTGAGCACTCACGGTATGTGCTAGGCATTGTGCCCAGTGCCTGGGTACAGGGTGGGAAGCACAGGCCCCCCCCCCACCCGCCTGGCACTCACAGAGGGGGTCAGGGGCAGACAAGAATCGGTGGTAATGACACAGCCCTCTTGTTCCCCTGGCATCTTATTTACTGATCCAGAGAGTTAGGGGGAAGTCAAGTTTTTATCGATGATTTGTCAAAGAATCTATTGAAATGTGAATTAAGAAGCCAAGAACATAGTTCTTAGCTATGTTTTGAAGGCACCTTATTCAACATCAGTTTTGCACAGGAGGCAGATATAAATGCTACATATTGCACACAACTCACTTGAAAAAAATTTTTTTCCCATTGATTTGAGAGAAAGAGATAAGAATGGAGAGAGAGAGAGAGAGAGAGAGAGAGAGAGAGAGAGAGGGAGATGAGCATCAACTCGTTCCACTTAGTTGCTTAATTTAGTTGTGCACACAGTGGTTGCTTCTCACATGTGCCCTGACCAGGGATCAAACCCACGACCTTGGTGTGCCAGGATGGTGCTTATCCACTGAGCCACTTGGCTAGAGCCTCATTTTTTTTTTTTAAAGAAAATAGACTGTTGCAGTGGATACAGTGTTGGCCCGGGATGGTGAGGACCCTGTTTGAAACCCTGAGGTCGCTGGCTTGAGCGCAGGGTCACCAGCTTGAGCGTGGGGTCATAGACATGACCCCATGATCGCTGGCTTGAGCCCAAAGATTGCTGGCTTGAAGCCCAAGGTCTCTGGCTTGAGCAAGGGGTCACTCGCTCTGCTGTAGCCCCCAGGTCAAGGCACATATGAGAAAGCAATCAATGAACAACTAAGGTGCAGCAGCTATGAGTTGATGCTTCTCATCTCTCACTACAAAAAAAAAAAAAAAGTATTTTCCCTGAGGGTTTTGACCTTTAGAGGAGGTGTTTGAAGACCACCAAGCTGGGTGAAGGCTGCAGGAAGGCTGATTCAGAGGCCTGCTCCCGGGGCCCCGAGGGGGACCCCACCCTGGGCTGGGACCCCCAGCCTGTCGTCCCCCCAGGGGCCAGGCTGTGGGGCGATGCTCTGGCTTCCCCGCCCTCTTGGATGAGTCTGAGCTAGAAGCTGGTCCAGCTGAAAGCGTCTCAGTGACTCATCTGTCCAACTGGGTGGTCGGGAAGAGTTACCGAGATAATACTTGGGTCCCTGGTGTGGAAAGTTCTAGAGCATCAATGGCTTTACTAGTGGGACTATTAACCTGGCTTCATCTGTATGCGGCTCAGACGGCAGCACAGACCTGAAACTCCATCGCCTGCACATGTGAACAGCCCTGGCGACCCACCGTCACCCTGGAGACACTGGAGCCAAGGTGTGCTGTGGTTTTCACACTCTCTTGGGAGCAGGGGGCTCGAGAAGCCACTGGGTCACAGGCTCCCTCGGGCAGCGGCTCCGCTCTGCACACACGGAGCTGTATGCTGGGGGGGGCTCCGCTCTGCACACACGGAGCTGTATGCTGGGGGGTGGGGCTCTGCTCTGCACACACGGAGCTGTATGCTGGGGGGGGGCTCCGCTCTGCACACACGGAGCTGTATGCTGGGGGGGGGCTCCGCTCTGCACACACGGAGCTGTATGCTGGGGGGGGCTCCGCTCTGCACACACGGAGCTGTATGCTGGGGGGGGCTCCGCTCTGCACACACGGAGCTGTATGCTGGGGGGGGCTCCGCTCTGCACACACGGAGCTGTATGCTGGGGGGGGCTCCGCTCTGCACACACGGAGCTGTATGCTGGGGGGGGCTCCGCTCTGCACACACGGAGCTGTATGCTGGGGGGGGCTCCGCTCTGCACACACGGAGCTGTATGCTGGGGGGGGCTCCGCTCTGCACACACGGAGCTGTATGCTGGGGGGGGGGCTCCGCTCTGCACACACGGAGCTGTATGCTGGGGGGGGGCTCCGCTCTGCACACACGGAGCTGTATGCTGGGGGGGGGCTCCGCTCTGCACACACGGAGCTGTATGCTGGGGGGGGCTCCGCTCTGCACACACGGAGCTGTATGCTGGGGGGGGCTCCGCTCTGCACACACGGAGCTGTATGCTGGGGGGGGCGCCGCGCGGCACACACGGAGCTGTATGCTGGGGGGGGGCTCCGCTCTGCACACACGGAGCTGTATGCGGGGGGGGGCTCCGCTCTGCACACACGGAGCTGTATGCTGGGGGGGGCTCCGCTCTGCACACACGGAGCTGTATGCTGGGGGGGGGCTCCGCTCTGCACACACGGAGCTGTATGCTGGGGGGGGCTCCGCTCTGCACACACGGAGCTGTATGCTGGGGGGGGCTCCGCTCTGCACACACGGAGCTGTATGCTGGGGGGGGGCTCTGCTCTGCACACACGGAGCTGTGTGCTGGGGGGGGCTCCGCTTTGCACACACAGAGCTGTATGCTGGGGGGTGGGGCTCTGCTCTGCACACACGGAGCTGTATGCTGGGGGGTGGGGCTCTGCTCTGCACACACGGAGCTGTATGCTGGGGGGGGCGCTCCAGGGAGACTGGCCGAGGCCAGGCCAGGCCCGGGCTGGACCAGGGCGCTGGCCTGGGCCGGACACAGCTCTTGGCTGGCTGCATCTTCAAAGGGTCCCAGCTCATAAACGTGGATGCCAAACGCAGACAAGAGCTGGCCCACGTGGGACGCTGGATTTGTAGGAGGCGGGTAGACAGACCATGGCCGGACCAGTAGGTGCATCGGTGTGTGGGTGGCTGGACAAATGCACGGACAGGCAGATGGCAAACACGTGAAGGAAGAATGGTGTGACGGATGGATGGAGATAAACAGGTGTTAGAGACAAAAGTGATAGACAAACAGAAGTTCTATGCAGGCAACAACTTTATTTTGTTCGTGGCTTTATCCTCAGCCTGGTACATAGTAGGCGCTCAATAAAGCCTGATTTGTAGTGTTTGCTGATTTTCATGGTGTAAATACTTCCACCATGGCTGGTTTCAAGCACCAACTTAATGACTCTAAACATGGGATTGGGAAGAGGCATCTCCCTGCTGGTGTGAGCTGGCCCTGGGACACCACTACTGGCAGCCAAGGGGACGCCAGGAGGGGAGGGGAGTGGGGGCTGCAGGGAGGAGGAGGCACTTGTTGAATTTTGAGAATGAAAAGGAATTGTTAGGTGCACCAGTGATCCAGGCAGACGGAAGAGCTTGAGCAAAGGCCTGGAGGTGTGACCAAACCCTGAGCACCCTGGTCACCCAAAGTCCAGGCCAGAATTGCTAATGACCTGCTCTGAAGAGGCAGGAGGACTGAGAGCCACTCCCCCGGAACAGATAGGCATTCTGCTCCCGGCCCCGCCCTCTCTCAGCCGCAGGCTCTGAAGGGGCAGGGGTGGCCATCTGGCAGGTGCCGTGCAGGTGTGGAATGGGCTGTGGACCCGCCTGAGGCCACACACCGTGGGATGATGGGCTGTGGACTCGTCTGAGGCCACACACCGTGGGATGAAGGGCTGTGGACCCGCCTGAGGCCACACACCGTGGGATGAAGGGCTGTGGACCCGCCTGAGGCCACACACTGTGGGATGATGGGCTGTGGACCCGTCTGAGGCCACACACTATGGGATGATGGGCTGTGGACCCGTCTGAGGCCACACACCGTGGGACGATGGGCTGTGGACCCGTCTGAGGCCACACACCGTGGGACGATGGGCTGTGGACCCGCCTGAGGTCACACACCGTGGGATGGTGGGCTGTGGACCCGCCTGAGACCACACACCGTGGGATGGTGGGCTGTGGACCCGCCTGAGACCACACACCGTGGGATGATGGGCTGTGGACCCGCCTGAGACCACACACCGTGGGATGATGGGCTGTGGACCCGCCTGAGACCACACACCGTGGGATGGTGGGCTGTGGACCCGCCTGAGACCACACACTGTGGGATGATGTGCTGTGGACCCGCCTGAGGTCACACACCGTGGGATGATGGGCTGTGGACCCGTCTGAGGCCACACACCGTGGGATGGTGGGCTGTGGACCCGCCTGAGGCCACACACCGTGGGATGGTGGGCTGTGGACCCGCCTGAGACCACACACCGTGGGATGGTGGGCTGTGGACCCGCCTGAGACCACACACCGTGGGATGATGGGCTGTGGACCTGCCTGAGACCACACACCGTGGGATGATGGGCTGTGGACCTGTCTGAGACCACACACTGTGGGATGATGGGCTGTGGACCCGCCTGAGACCACACACCGTGGGATGGTGGGCTGTGGACCCGCCTGAGTCTACACGCCTAATTAACGCTCAGAGTCACAACTTGAGCTCTGGGCTCCCCATCCGAAGTCCAGCTCTGGCTTGTACGTTTGTCCAGCCATCCGTGCACCAATGCACCTACTGGTCCAGCCATCGTCTATCTACCCACCTCCTACAAATCCATCGTCCCACATGGGACCCAGGTCAAGAGGTAAGACGCTCTTAGCAACACCGTGGGTGCCTGTTTCCCTGGGCAGCAATGGGGTGGCTGACTCCAGCTGTGGGAGGGGCCATGGGACCAGTTTTGGCCAACAGAGCATTCCATCCCCTGTGGCCACAGAACCAGTCCAGGGGAAAATGTGACCCAAGCTGACCCATGCACTTTTTTTTTTTTTTTGCAACAGAAACAGAGAGACAGAGAGAGGGACAGATAGGGACAGACAGGAAGGGAGGGAGATGAGAAGCATCAATTCTTCGTAGCGGCACCTTAGTTGTTCATTGATTGCTTTCTCATACGTGCCTTAATCAGGGTTTTGGGGGGGGGGCTACAGCACACCGAGTGACCCCTTGTTCAAGCCAGCGACCTTGGATTCAAGCCAGCAATCTTTGGGCTCAACCTAGTGACCTTTGGGCTCAAGCCAGTGACCATGGGGTCATGTCTATAACCTTATGCTCAAGCCATTGACCCCATGCTCAAGCTGGTGAGCCTGCGCTCAGGTCAGTGACCTCGGGGTTTTGAATGTGGGTTCTCTGTCGTCCAGTCTGATGCTGTATCCACTGCGCCACTGCCTGGTCAGGCTCCATGCACTCTTTCTGGGGGGATTACTGAGCTGGTGGGGGTGGACTAAGCCTGGGGCACTGACGGGCACGGGAGGGAAGAGCTCTCCTAGCACCCAGGAAAGCAGAGTTGGGAGATGGAGACACAGTCCTGGTCATATCTCTTGAGCTCCTGGATCCAGCCACGCCTGAAACTATAGTCCCTGTACTCTGAGGTCCATGAGTAGGGAAGGTCCCAGCCCTTCCCCGATCTCCTCCCCAGACAGTTCTTGAGGGTCTCCATCCAGAGGGCCTTGGACCTGATGTGTCCTCCTGCCAGGATTTGAAGAACCCGAGAGCTCAGCTTCCCGGCCACGCCCCATCGAGGTCCTGGGCGCTCTCAGCCTGGGATGCCATCTGGCTGTTCTGGACAAAATGTTTTAGGAAGGAGGGAGAGGGTGGAAATCAGACCTCGCCCCTCATTTTACCTTTGGCGAAAGGAGACCCAGAGGGACAGTGACTTGCCCACAGTCACCTGGAGTCCATGCACCTCACTCCATGTGCTGGGCCCCTGTCGGAGCCCCTCCCGTTGGAGGGAAAGCCCCGCCCCCACTTCTCTCCGGGGGCGCGGTTTGCCTGGCCTGGCTGCCCGCAACACGCTCAGCCCTCCACAGCCCGTGCCCACTGCACTTGCCCCACGGGCACCATCAGAGCCAGGGAGAGGCCTTCCCGTGGAGGACGGAAGAGTGGGCACAAGCATTTCCCATCCGGGGAGCCCATTCATTACATCAAGAGCAAAGGAACAAGACGTCCGAGTTTTCACCTGTGAAGGGAACGGGAGAGGACACGAGAGGGGTTTGTTCAGTCCTTGCTTGCATGGCGCCTTCTCAGCGGGACCTGCACTGGGTCCCTTGCTCAAAACCGCAGCACCCCACTTCAGTTTCAGTGTTCCACAACACTTAAGACACTCTTTTGCTTGTTCATATTTACTCTCTGTCCCACTGGCACGGGGATATTGTCTGTCTTATTCACGGCTGTGTTTCCTAGTCTACAACAGTGCCTGGCACATAGAGGGTGCTCAAATATATTGAATGAATGAATGAGTGAGTGAATCAGTCAACCAATGGCAGAGTAGGGACTGAAAAGGCAGGTGCTGAGAGGAAGGAGAGGACTGAGGCCAGGGGAGAACCTGGGTCCTGTGGCCCCTGGACCTGGAAACGCCACAGGATGGGATGTGGAGGTGGCCACAGGGGTCTCCTTGGAGGTCAGTAAACGGAGCCAGACACCCTCCGCCACTGCTCATCCCATGGGGCGGCTAAGGGCCTCCCCCCACCCCTAACGGCAACACATTGGAAGGTTTTCTTTTAAAAACGGATGGTCCCAGGGAAGAAACCTTTGCATTCTGCTATCTAGGGGGTGTCCCAGCATAATGCTGGCTCCCCAGCCCGAAGCAAACACAGTCCCTGGCAAGTGGAGTCAAGGATGTAAGGCCAGTAGCCGCGGCCACCATCACAGCCGCCTGGTCCGTGCAGGTTCTCATTTAATTCGGACAGACGGTAATGAAACAACGAAGCCAAGAACTGGTGGGCCATTTTCCTTTATTCTAGACTCGTACTGACCGAGGAAAAACAAACGCACGGGGCACCGGAACCCACCCACACGTTCGGCTGTTCCACAACCGGGGGAATCGTCCCGGTTTTTTCTAGAATCAAAGACTCCCGCCATCTTGCTCCCTGTCTCCTCTGCAACCTCGGGGCCTCTCTGCGCTGCAACAACGTGGTCTCCTCCTTTCATGAAAGATTTTTCGGGGCGAAAGTCCTCCCCCAGCACACATGAGCGTAACCAAGCCCCTTCCCAAGAAGGAAGGTAATCAGCCGCCCCCACGTGGGCCGCGCCATCTTTAACAGAGTGAGTATAAAAATCACATTCAACTTATCTGCCCAACAAAGGAGGAGGGCTTTGAGGGAGGATGTCCGCCCTGGAAAGCCAGCAGATCCACTCAGTAAGCTTCCAACCTGGCGGAAACGATGTATTTTTTTTAGCTCCCGGTGACTCAGTTTCCTCATACATGAAATGGGTATTCCGAGTGGACATCCATTTTATGTATGTCTCACGGTTGTGAGACCAGCGCCCCAAACAGTGTCTGTCACATTTCGAGTGCTCAGAAAATGCTATAAATTTGTTCATTTTTATGGACGAATCACATAGCGCCCCAGTGAGCTTTTTACTGAGCTGAACCTTACACGTGGAGCTATTTCTGTACGTGGAGACTGCAGTGAACAGCAGGGAACGGAGACGTTGGACTGCTGGCGCCGCCTGCTGGTGACCACTGGAACTTGCCCGAAGTGTCAGCTTAAGGTGGTGCCCTCCTGTGCTTTGCTCTCCGGGGAACTCCACCGCAGCTAGGTGCCAGGCGCTGTGCCGGGTGGCCCTGTGCAATCACCACCGTGGCCCTCTGAGATGGGAACATGGTGATGAGGACCCAAGGCGAACTGGCAGTCTCTTTTTTGAATTCAGTGAGTGCTGACTTCTCCTAGACCAGGGGTCGGGAACCTATGGCTCGCAAGCCAGATGTGGCTCTTTTGATGGCTGCATCTGGCTCGCAGACAAATCTTTAATTTAAAAAAATGTTAAAAATATAAAACATTCTCATGTATTACAATCCATTCATTTCCTACCGCTCATGTTCATGGTTGCGGGTGGCTGGAGCCAATCACATCTGTCCTCCGGGACAACATCAAATTTTTATTGGATAATGCGTAATGTACACGGGTCGTTGTATGGCTCTCACAGAATTACATTTTAAAATATGTGGTGTTCATGGCTCTCTCAGCCAAAAAGGTTCCCGACCTCTGTCCTAGGGTGGGTAGACCTGCGTCGGGCACTGGGCAGTGCAGGTGGTGAGATCTGAGGGCCAGAGCACATGCGTGCACGTGCACACACACACACACACACACACACAGGGAACACGCACACGCACGTTTGGCAAACCCCTGGCAGAATGGGTCAAGGGCCCAAGGGAAGGATGGTGGTCAGGGGAAGTCAGGGCACAGACGGCTCCCTGTCAGCCCAGGGGTGCGGGCGGCTGGAAGGATGGAGGGGGCTCAGGAGGAGCCCAGCAGCAGCAGAATGAACAAGACCTGCTGAGCACGCAAAAGCAAGGGCCACCGGTCCAAGAAGGCAGCGCAGGGCGCTGGGGGATTAGCAGGAGCGGTTTCAGTGCTCACCGTCAGAGGAGAAAGGGAGGGAGCGCGGAGGGAAGGGACTCCAGCCCTCGGGCCAGGCCCCCTGCCATTGAGGGGAAAGCTCCGCAGGAGCAGAAGTGGATGTGCTGGGGGTCCCGCGGGGTCTCGCTGGGGGAAGGGCTCAAGCTGTGTAGATGGCACATTTTATGGCCATTTTAAAGATCGGCCTCATAGGCCCCTGTTTTCTGGGAGTGCATACCATGGACGTAAATGAGAGGTGTGAAGGCGACAGGTGTGTGGAGGTGTGAGTTATATCTGTCCTGTGTTTAAGAGAGAATGGGGGAACTTACCGCTGAGGTGAGAGGAAGAGTGAAGGGGGGCAGAGCAGGGACCCCAGCAGGACAGAGCCCCAGGGGCCGGCCAGGGCGAGCAGGGTGCACCCCCTCTGGGCTCAGTGCCCGCCCCGCTCTCCCTTTTATTTGATAGTCTGCATTACTTTATTTTTTCTTTTATTTATTTATTTATTCATTTTTAGAGAGGAGAGAGAGACAGAGAGAGAGAAGGGGTAGGAGCCGGAAGCATCAACTTCCTCCCATATGTGCCTTGACCAGGCAAGCCCGGGGTTTCGAACTGGTGACCTCAGCATTTCCAGGTCGACGCTTTATCTACTGCACCACCACAGGTCAGGCCTCTACTTTATTTTTTCTAACTGTGAATTTCTTCATGCTCCAAGCATGCACATTTTTGTTTTAACAGGTCCCTAGTATTTAACCCAAGGCCTCCCATTTATCGTTTGGGTTATCTTCCTGGACCCTGAAGGCATCTGAGCTCACAGCTGTGTCTGCACGGTGGTTACTGGAGCACGTTGTGCGGGGCTGGGTGGGTGGGGTGAGTAGACGGAGGGGCAGGCGGATGGATAGATGGGGTGGGAGGGTGGACAAATGGATGGGTGGAGGGAGGGAGGGAAGGCCGACCAGGCCACCCCTGCACAGGAGGCTGTGGCCACAGGGAAGCCCCAGATCTCCAGCGTGTGCCCAAAGTGTCCCTCATCTAGGGGCAGGGGGCAGGGGACAGGCAGGGAACGGCTGAGCCCTCCCACGTGCTCGGACTCGGTGGTCTTCAGCCCGTTGGGCCCTCCTGCGAGGGAGATATTCTGCGAGAAAACGCAGGTTCTGGGATGTGAAGAGTCTCGATGCCCAAACCTCCTTTCCTTCTATCCCGTGGCAGTGGTCCCAAAGAATCAGCATTTGTCAAGTACTTTCTGTTTATAAAACAGATCACTTACATTATCCTACTTGATCTAAAAAACCAAACAGCCAAAAACAAGAAATACCAATCCAAAACACTATCTTCTTACACTTGAGCAAACATGAAAAAGGGAGGAATTTTTAAAACTTGGCCAGGTCTTGGCTGTGCTAGAGTTCACCACCGAGACTCTAGACCCCTGTCCCTGTCCCTCGTCTTGAAGTCAGGCCCAGAGTGACCAATGGCGAGGTCCCTGGTGGAGGGAGGATGGGCCAGGTCAGAGGCTGCAGGGCAGACATGCCCAGACGGGCTGCTTACGTCAGGAACAGGCGCTTCAGGGGCTGTGAGACCCAACCACGTCAGGAACAGGCGCTGCAGGGGCTGTGAGACCCAACCACGTCAGGAATAGGCGCTTCAGGGGCTGTGAGACCCAACCACGTCAGGAACAGGCGCTTCAGGGGCTGTGAGACCCAACCACGTCAGGAACAGGCGCTTCGGGGGCTGTGAGACCCAACCACGTCAGGAACAGGCGCTTCGGGGGCTGTGAGACCCAACCACGTCAGGAACAGGCGCTTCGGGGGCTGTGAGACCCAACCACGTCAGGAACAGGCGCTTCAGGGGCTGAGACCCAACCTGGGGTGGGGGTGGGGGTGTGTGTCCCAACTTCTGACCTAAATATTGAGTTACTGGATCTTTCAAAACTGTGAGACCAATTTTTTAAAATGCTGGTAACTAAAATAAAAATAAAAGGACTTCCATGGACCAAATCCATGCCAGAGGCCTGTGGCTCCGCCGCCTGGCCCGGCTGGGCTGCCGAGGAGGGGGAGGGCAGAGGCCACACAGAGGCCGAGCTCCGCCCCTCCCTTGGCTCCGGGTTCTATGGGAACACCCATTCCCACGGTTAAGCAGCTGAAGACAAGAAATCCCTGGGGACCAGACTTTAGGAATCACACAAAACTATATGCATTTTACGTCACTTTAATTGAAAAATAAATACATGCCAGGGGACTTTATTTTTAAATGAAAGAAGTTGAAAAACAAAAATCCTAAACCTACAGGGACTCCTGTGAGGGTGTGCCTACGAGCTGGAGGCCTGCCAGGGGCCGTGCCAGGCTAAATGGGGGCCTGCAGCCCCCCTCTGGGCAGTGCAGTCCCGGCCCCGGCTCAGAAGTCCTGTCCGGACAGGGGCCCATCTCTGCTGGGGCCCCTGGTGGCCGGGCACAGCCTGTTTCGTGACAGAGCCCTGCTGCTCGGGGCACCTGGCCTTTCTGGGGAGCCGGGGAGTCTGCTGAGGTGCTGGGACCTGGAACAGTGGGTGCCCATGGACAGGCAAACCCTTCCACCCAGAGCCGCCGACCCCCTGGCCCACAGCTGACAACTCAGGCCCTACGGGAGGCTCGGACGGGACAGGGGCGCTGTCCCCAGATGGCAGCCACACCTCAGAAGCCCGAGGGGAAGAGCTCCTCGGCCTCTCCCACTCACAAGACCGGCTCCAGACAGCGGCAGCCAGCTCTCTGGGGCAGAAACTGGCCTGCAGCTCTGGCTGAGGCCCTGGCAGGAGAGGAGGGTGCAGGTGGGGACCAGGCCCCTGGCAGCCGCTCCCCTACGGCTCCAGAGTTGCCAGGCCCGTCCGGGCAGAGAAGCGGGCGTGGGGCGGGGTGCTGGGACAGGGGCTCAGCACAGACCCATCCCTGGGCACCGGTAGGGTGCAGGGCCCTCTGCGCCCCAACATGGACACTGGGCACAGGGGGGGTGTGGGGCCCTCTGCACCCCAACATGAACACTGGGCATGGGGGAGGGGGTGTGGGGCCCTCTGCGCCCCAACATGGACACTGGGCACAGGGGTGGGTGGGGTGCGGGGCCCTCTGCACCCCAACATGGACACTGGGCACCGGTAGGGTGTGGGGCCCTCTGCACCCCAACATGGACACTGGGCACGGGGAGGGCGGTGCAGGGCCCTCTGCGCCCCGACGTGGACAGGACATACAACACGGACAGGCAGGAAAGCGTGCTCCCCCTCAGGAGCCAACAGTGTGGAAGGCAGGGTCTTGATGGCCACATGTCCTCATAAGTGGACCCACTTGTTCCAGTTGACCTCGTGGGGGAAGACGCGGCCCAGCCGGAGGGTGCAGTCCAGCGTGGGCTCGTAGAACACCATGGAACCCTCACTTGGGCTCGAAGGCCCGTCTTCCACTTCGGTCACGGGTTTGGAGAAGAGGGAGACGGCCGCGGGCTTCCTCAGCGAGCGCTTCGTAATGCAGCCAAGGAACTCCAGGCCCTGGAGGCAGAGGCACACAGGCGGGTGGGCGCGTGGGGGCCACGTGCACTGCTTCCCGGGACAGGGACACCGGAACCTGGCCTCACATGGGAAGCAGGCATCTGCCAGCACGGTTAGGCAAAAGCCCAGGGCAGGAGAGACTTCAGCGTGACCAGCATTCCCACAGGCCCAAGCTGCTTCCAGGTGGGGTTTGTTTGGACATCGGTGCTTTAAGGTGCTGGAAGTTTTAGTTTCCAGCTTGCGTTGAGGAGCTGGTCCCACTGGGACGCATCTGCCCTCAGGCTGGGGGTTCGCCTCCCCCATCACTGCCACCCATGAGGGCTTATCACTCATTAACATCGTGGGCCTGTGAGCTCGTGACCCTTGCTCTAGAGCAAGCGTTGGAGAGAAGGCCCCGGGAACGCGGCTGTCCCAGCCTGAGCAGCAGCCTGGGCCGGAGAGGGGATGGCAGGGGCTGCGGGAAGAGAGCTGGGCCGAGAACGGAGGAGGAGGAGTGCTTAATACCGAGGCTCCTCGGAGGAGCCTGGCTCTCTGGGTCTGCATGTGGCGGCCGAGCCCTGGCACCGTCCAGCCCGGCCCCCCCACCCCCCCAACACTGCGGCCGGGCCGCCCGCGCACCTGCAGCAGCTCCAGCACGGCGATGGGCTGCAGCACGCCCTGGTAGTGCTGCAGCAGGCAGCTCTCGGGGATGCCGGGCTTGGTCATGATGTGGTACAGCACGGCCTCCAGCATGCCCTTGCACACCGGCGTGTTTAGGTGGCCGTCCACGATGCGCCACGGGCGGCTGATGAAGCAGATGCTGTCATGGTCCCTGTGGGCGGTCACACCATGTCAGGCTTGGAGGGACGGGGACAGCTCATTCACACGCAGCCCCCACTCCACCGATGGGGCACTGGCTTAGGGAAGTCTGAGTTCTGGCCCAGATCACAGGGATGAGGATGGTCTAGCTTCTGCTCTTCCCCCACCAGCTCCCCTCCCACCTGGACAGAGGGGTCCCAACCCCAGGGCCCACGGGCACCGGCTGAGGCCAGAAGCAACGTGGGGGGTGTGCTCAGGCTCAGCCGTGACCAGGACTGAAGAGCCAAGGACCCCGGCCCCTGCACTGGCGGGGCTGGGGGGAGAAGCACTGCCTCCCAGACTCCCCAGCTCCGGGGGACCCCAGGCCCCTGCACTGGCGGGGTGGGGGGAGAAGCACTGCCTCCCAGACTCCCCAGCTCCGGGGGACCCCAGGCCCCTGCACTGGCGGGGGGGTGGGGGGAGAAGCACTGCCTCCCAGACTCCCCAGCTCCGTCGGGGACCCCAGGCCCCTGCACTGGCGGGGTGGGGGGGTGGGGAGAAGCACTGCCTCCCAGACCTCCCAGCTCCGTCAGGGACCCCAGGCCCCTGCACTGGCGGGGTGGGGGGGTGGGGAGAAGCACTGCCTCCCAGACTCCCCAGCTCCGTCGGGGACCCCAGGCCCCTGAACTGGCGGGGGGGTGGGGGGAGAAGCACTGCCTCCCAGACTCCCCAGCTCCGTGGGGACCCCAGGCCCCTGAACTGGCGGGGGGGGTGGGGGGAGAAGCACTGCCTCCCAGACTCCCCAGCTCCGTCGGGGACCCCAGGCCCCTGAACTGGCGGGGGGGGGGTGGGGGGAGAAGCACTGCCTCCCAGACTCCCCAGCTCCGTGGGGACCCCAGGCCCCTGAACTGGCGGGGGGGTGGGGGGAGAAGCACTGCCTCCCAGACTCCCCAGTTCCGTCGGGGACCCCAGGCCCCTGAACTGGCGGGGGGGTGGGGGGAGAAGCACTGCCTCCCAGACTCCCCAGCTCCGTGGGGACCCCAGGCCAGCCAGCGGCTGCCTCCACCTTCACGTCAAGCTCACAGAGGCTATCATGCAGCTCTACCCCGGGGTCATGGGCAGAGGGCTCCAGACACCTGTCCTTGGAACAAAGGTTTCTGCTATGCACTAAACCAGTGACTGCTCTGCCACACGGGACCTGGGTGTGGGACAGGCGTGGACTAGTTGGACACTGGCTTTGACCACCGTGACTGGGCCCTGGGTGGACAGACTCTGAGCTCCTGGGAGCAGCAGCACGTGGGTCCCACTGAGCTGAGGGCACTGTACACACAGGACAGCGCCCTCACCAGAAGGGCTTCTGTGACACCCGCCGCTGGGACAAACCAGCCCGGGCCCGGGCCCAGGGCTTCCAGCCCCGTCCGCCACATGTGAGGAGCACCCAGCCTGCCCCCGTGAGTCCCACACTCTCCCACGAGGACCACTGTGCGGGCCAACTGTCCAGTATTGCGCCCCCGCAGAAGGTCGTCACGTCACCACCTCTGCCTGTCTGGTCCTGTCTGGGATTCTGAGGACAGGCTCTGCACACTGCCCCTGCCCGGCCTCGTGATCCAAGTCACACTCACCCTTCCCGTGCTGCTTGGGAGAGGCTGCCGGTGACGGAACTCTCTGCCCCACCTGACGGAAGGGAAGAGGACGTGAGGGACTTCAGAAGGGGAGCCCCTCTTCCTCTCCTGGGCTGTGGGCATGAGGCCATGATAAAAGGACCTCAGTCCTGTTCCTCATGGAGCCTCCGGCCTTGGAGGCCAAAGCCAGCACCCCCAGAACAGAACCGGGACGGACCCCGTGTGCACATGTGGGGGCTCAACCCCAGGGCCCTGAGGACCCCCACACCAGGGAGGCGAGTGAAAACCTCATCTATCACGAGCCCTGGCCACAGAGCTGTGTGTATAAACAAAACACCTTCAGAAACCACATGGAGAAGCCACTGTCGAGATGAGACAAAAGGATTCACACCCAGGATGGCCCAGCAGGAAGGGAGCCCTCTGTCCCCCCATCCCCCTTCCACCATGGCCAGAAAACCTGCTTCCAGAGCCACCCGGCGCTGCTGCCCCAGCCAGTCTCAGAGAGCCCAGGCCCCGGACCCACCCAGAGTCGCAGGCGCCTCCTGCCCTCTGCTGGGAACACCAAGCGTCAACAAGGCGGATATCTCCCCTCCAGGGTGAGGCCCCTTCTGCCAACAGCGGCAGGTTCCCAGTCTAGGACGGTCAGGCCCAGGGACGGAGAATGGCGCGTGGGGGACAGGGTGGGGGACAAGGTTCTGTACCTCTGGGGTCCTCCGAGCCCTCGGGAAGCTGGGCCCGACAGCTCAGCTGCTCTGGGCCCGGGCAGCTGGGCAGCCAGACACCCTCTCGGTCCTCCTGTCTGGCTTCCGATGCCCCTGGGAGAGGCTCCCCTGCACCTGTGTCTCCAAGAGCAACAGAAAGAACAGGTGCCGGGCCTCCCGCCCCCTCCTCCGCTCTCAGGCCGGGGTCCAAGCGCACGTCCTGAAGGGTGGGCCTCTTTGCTGGGGGCTTCTGGGCACTGTGGGGGTCGGTGTCCCCACTCTGCCCGGCCAGGTCGGTGCCGGCCCCGCTGGCACGCCTCTTGCTGCCCTGGGAGCCCTGAGGAGGCGCTGCCGGCCCCGCGGGGGGGTTGTCCTCGCTGGAAGGCCCCTCCAGGGGTCTAGCCTGGGGCTCTTCCCTCTGAGTGTCAGCGTCCTCCACTCTCCCTTTCGGCCACACTGAGTGCAGGAGCCAGGGCTGGGCAGAGGCCACGGTCACCAGGCGAACAGAGTTGCCGCCAACTTCCAGAACCTGTTGTCGCTCCACGAGGTCCTAGGAAAAGCAGGTGACACACCGGGTCTGCGTGGAACCCCAGGCCCATCAGGGCTGCTCCCGGCCTGATGCGGTTCAGCGTCCGAGCCAGGGCCCCGGGCCCACCAGGGCTGACACCTCGAAGACGAGGCTGGGCCGCCCGCCCCAGGTTGGCCACCAAGCCGGCCGCGTGGCCCTGGAGCAGTCCTTTCCCTCTCTAGGCTCAGTGCGCCTGTTTGTAAACTGAGTCAGATGTGTGCACCTCCTGTGACCGCAGCCGTGCCCTTGAAGCTGATGTGACTTCCCAAGTTTCCTCTGCCCGGCCAGCGTCGCCCACAGGACTCACGGCCCTGCGCCACCACGCTCTCGTGCAGAAGCCGCCATTGTTCCCCCACGCACGGCAGTGACTCTCATTCACGTCGTGCCCTGCATCCCAGTCCCTGTTCTCATCTCGGAGCTGCGCCAGCTCTAAGTGGCCATGGCGTCACCATCAACTGTCTTTTGATTTTTCTATTAAAAACCCCAGGCCGGGTGGGGCGGGGAGGTTTGCTGTGGGCACACGCGCGCCCACTATGCCCGCTGGGCCCCCAGGACCAGGAACTAAGGGAGCTGCCTGACCCGTTAGCTCTCGACAGTCACTGGGCCCTGCGCCTGCTGGCACACCGCGGCCTGGGACAGGCCACCCTCGCCTCCCAGGCTCCGGGCACCCTGAGACTTACGAATAATCACACCCCTGTGAACAGCATCACCTCTTACTTCCTGCACCCGCAAGAACCCGTTTGATAACAACAAGCACTGGCCCCCGTCCCCTCCCCTCCCCCACGATACTGCAAGGCAGGGTCTCCACGGTATCACAAACGGGGTAAGCACCCCACTCTTCCAACCAGGGCCACACTCAGGAAGGCCGCCAGGTTCCAGGCACTCAGCCGGAAAGGTCCACTCATGCTTTCGTGCTTCCGTCCCGGGCCCGAGGGCACACCTACCTGGACGTAGTCCGTGAAGGTCCTGGTGCGCTCGCTGTCCGCCCTCGCACAGGCGGAGAACCGTCTGCTCAGCTCCGCCTTGTCCACCCCAAAGCAACCTGCGGCCGCAACAGCCCCCTGGACCTCCAGGGCGGCAATCACGTCTCCGGGTTTGTACCCTGACAGCTCCGCCTGGAGGACAAAGTCCTCCAAGCTGCAGGTGTTCTCTCGGGGGTTTATCAGCCTGGTGAACGTGTCGGGGAGGCAGGAGGTCCCCACCGTCAGCTCTTCCAGAGAAGTGGCTGCAAAGACAGGAGGGTCAGGTTCAGCAGGACGGAAGTCCCGCCCCAGGCCGGGGCCCAGTGACACGCGGCAGGCCTCCCTCCTGGGTGGACATGGTAGGCCCGTGGCTGTCAGATTCCCAGGATGTGCCGGGAACACCTGCATGGGTGACTGACGGAGAGAAGGAAAGACCGCGGGAGCTCTAGGGCACGCGAGTGCAGCCGGACGCCCCACGGAGGACGCCTGGGATGCGCGGTCCCGGGCTGGCTGCCAGGTGGGCGATGCTCTTCCAGCCGTGAGGCCCGGTGAGCCCGGCTCGGCCCTTGGCCTTCAGGGCTGGGAGGTGGGCACCAGGGTCTGGGCTGCAGGCTGGCCCGGGGCAGCGCTCACCGGTGGGCCCGAGCTGGGTGGGCATGGGGCTGTGGCGGAGCCGGAACTTGACGTGGCAGGAGTTCACCACGATGCTGTCGTTGGGGTTGAGGTTCCGCGTGCTGACGATGCCCGGGGCGCAGCAGCCCCGCATCAGCAGGTAGTTGGTGTGGGAGGCCTGCGGGGCTTTCACCTCGATGCTCCGGCGCTTGCCCGCCAGGTCTTCGTCCAAGTCTTCCTCTTCATCCTCGTCCTCTTCCAGGGTTCCGTCCTTCGCCAGGCTGGGGGAGGACCGCCCCAGGGAACCGAGCTCAGGCCCAGCGCTCTGGGGCCCTGCTGTCCACCCCTGGCCTTGGCTGCGCAGGTCAGCACGGACTGCCATCCCGCCCCCCTCCACCTCCCCGCACGGGGGCCCCTGTTCACACACCTGTCTTTGCAAGGGCTGCTCCTTCTGCCTGAACGCCCTTCCCAGTCTCTGCCCCCCAACGCTCCTTCCCATTAAAGCCCAGTCCAGCTGCTGTGCCACAAGCAGCTCTGGTCAATCGCTCCCTTTCCGCGCTGCCCTCCTCGCCACACTGGACTGTGCCCTTATCTCTGGTGCAGCCAGAGATACCAGCAGAAGGCCCGGTGCTGGCTGAGGTGCCCGGTTCATGGGTCTGAGAGGCTGAGGTGCCGGGGCTCCCCGAGGGCACCACCCACACTCCCAGCAGTGTGCGCACCACAGGGGCGCCGGCTGAGGCCCGGCCCTTACCTCTTAATGACCTCGTTCTCCACCATGGAGCTGTCCACCACGACGATCTGCTCGGGGATGCGGACGTCCACGGAGACGAGGCCCAGAGAGAAGAGGGTCAGGATGGTCACACAGTGTCCCCCAGGGCCGTCCAGGGAGAACGACACCATGTCACTGGAGTGGTCGTTACTCTCCTGGTCTCTGAAGGAAAAGTTATCAGGCTGGTCCAGCTTGCCAGCAGCCCGAAGTCTGTCGAAGAACTGGAAGGATTCCGTGCAGATGGTGCTGGGAAACCGCCAGGTGAAGATCCTGCACAGCGGGGAGGAAGGAGGGGCGTCCTGAGGCCTCACCTGGGCGGCCACCACAGGCAGGCCCCTGTGGGCGGAGGGAGCACACCAGCTCCCCTCAGCCTCACTGACAGCGCGTGCTTCCGCCCGGCCGGTGGGTCTGCCCACCTGCCTGCGTCCCTTCCAGGCAGGGTCACGTCCTCTTACCTAACTCTACGCCTTGCAGGCGCTCGCTACAAGCAGATGCCAAATTGGGAAAGAATGTATTTTCTGTAATGGTCACCTTTACACAGGCAAGCCCGGAGCCCAAAGAGATGAGAGCGCGCATGAGCTCAGTCTCATTGCCTCCAAAAGGCTGCCGCAGTGTCAAGTCCTTGCCTCCGTGCCGAGTGTAACTTCCCCAGACACTAACAGCAGAGACAGAGGGACCCACAGGGTCCCTGGTCTGCCGACCACCACTTCTCCACTCACGGACGAGGACGCTGCAGCCCGAGAAGCGGCTCAAGGTCACACGGCTGGTTGGACTTGGATACACGCTTTCTGCTTCCTGGACCTCATCTTTTTTTAGCACACCTGGCCGCCCCCCAGAGAGGAAAATGCCACAGGGCTGCTCGGGATGGGTGGTTAGGAAAGGAGCAAGTGTCTGGAGTGAGAGGCCGAGGGACGGACAAAGGTGACAGAACACCCCACCTGCTCTGTTTCTGAAGGCTGCCTCTGTGCAGAGCTGCCTGGTCAGGAGACCAGCATGGAAAGCGGAACCCGCCCAGGGCAGAGCTGCCAAGAGAGCTCCCGGGGCCATTCTAACAGGCTCCCTCCGCGTGGGTGAGCAGGCTGGGGTGCAGAACGCCAGGCGTACAGCAGAGCAGCCGGGCCTGTGGCCGGTGGGAGGCCGGCGGGGAGTGGGGAGGGTGCTCCCGCGTCCACACCTGCAGCCAGACCGTGGCTGGGCTGCCAGCCAGTCTGAGCGATGCCCATGGCCATGGAAGGACGCGGCGAGCCAGCCGGGCGGCAGTGCAGCCGCAGGGCACGGGGATCAACCGGGCCAAGTATTAGGTTAGACACCCACCTTACCCCATCTGACGAGAGAGAGGGAAACAAACCACCCGCAGAAGCGGTAAACACCCAACACAAAACACCACGAATGTCAGCCTGGTGCTCACACAGAAAGCACAGGTGGGGACGAGAAAACGCAGTCCCAGGGGCTGCTTCTCACACAAGGCCACCGAGGCCCCGGCTGCCGCGCTCTCTGACGAAGACGGATGCCCTGTCGCCCCCGCTCCTGGGTGCCCCCACGCCCAGCCTCTGCCAGAGAGCCGGCCCCTCCCGCCAGGCCGAGGGCCCGGGGCGCTCACCTGTAGTAGCTCTGGGACCACAGAGCCGGCCCCTCCCCGCCAGGCCGAGGGCCCGGGGCGCTCACCTGTAGTAGCTCTGGGACAGCTGGAAGGACATGGGCACGAAGGGCAGCGCCCGGTTCTTCTTGGGGCCCAGCGTGTGGTTGACGCGGCGCCGGTTGACCAGGCTCCTCTTCTGGCACTCCATGAAGGCCTTCGCCAGGATGTGGTCCTTATACTCCTGGTACAGCCGGAATGTCTGCAACACAGCGCGGCACGGGTGAGCGCTGCCGGGACTGCCGGCACGGGCGGGCGCTCAGGAGCCAGAGCCGACCGTCTGCGGAGGAAGCACCTGACGTGGGGACGGGGGTGGGGGAGCCAGCACCCTGACCCTCACCCTCCACCCCCACCATCACGCCACACCGAGACCAGAGGGCAGGCGACTGGAGCAAAGGGAGGCTCTGCGCCCCACGTCCATGTCTTTGGCTGCAAAGACACCAGGAGTCAAGGCAAGATCACCCGGGATACCACTCTTTCTCTGACTCCTCGCCAACACACATCTGGCTGGCTCTCCCCCCAAAACAGGTTCCCAGGTGCATCTGGGCCGTGCTGTCCACACCACCACCGCCCGGCCCACGCCGCCACGCTCCCCAGTACAGCCGCCCCCAATCCCTGACCAGGCTCCACAGCAAAGTAACCCTCTGATGCCTATGTCAGACGGAAGTTCCTTCCCTACCACGAACCCGGACGGCCTGGCCCTGCTCGCCGAGTGCCCCCCATGCTGGACACGAGCCCCTGGGAGCGGGGCCTCGCCCACTGCAGCTTCCCCCGTACAAGTCCACCTCTCATCAAAGCACTGGGATCTGGGAAGTCCCTGGGTCCTGTGCCCACACTTCAAAGATGAAAGGAGTGAAGGCCAGAGTCTCAGAGAAGCCAGGCCCCGGATCCCTCGGCTGAGAAGACAAGGATCAGGGCCTCGCCTGGCCGGCCTGCGGGCCCACCTGGAAGGACTGGCAGGACTTCATCTGGCTGTCTGAGAGGGCCAGCGTGCTCTGGATCAGGTTCTGGAGCACCAGGTAGTGGATGTCATCCACGCTGAAAGAGAGGGGGCAGCGGCGACATGAGGCCCGGGCCGACTCAGGTCTCACTAAGCCAAGTTTTCAGTGTCAGAGAAGCGACCCAAGTGCCCAAACTAATTATAAACCAAAAACATAACTTAATTTCTTTCTTTTTTTTTTTTTTTTAGAGAGAAGAAGGGAGAGAGAAGCATCAACTCAGTTGTGGCTCCTTAAGTGTTCACTGATTGCCTCTCATCAATGCCTTGACCTGGGGGCTTCAGCCGAGCCAGTGACCCCTTGCTCAAGCCAGTGACCTTGGGCTTCAAGCCAGCGACCTTGGGCTTCAAGCCAGCGACTTTGGGCTTCAAGCCAGCGACCTTGGGCTCATGCTGATGATCCTGTACTCAGGCTGGCAACTTCAGGGTTTTGAACCTGGGACCTCAGCCGCCAGTCAGGCAATACATGATGGTTTTTAAGCCTTAATAACTCGTCAATTTTTGCAGAAAAAGTTTCAGCAGGGGGTGGGGTGGTGGTGGTGATATAGCCTAGAAACAGGTTTTCACAACAATTAACAATTTTCATCCAATTTTAAACAAGCGTTTCTCCAAAGAGAGTGTACAGAGTTAAAAATCAAACTGGATGTCATCCCGGATGAGGACAAAACAGCTGAGCTTTCTGCCTCTTACTCTCAGAAAGCTCACGGGCTGAGAGTTCAGACCCTTTCCCCAGCCCGCGGTGAGCCTAGGCCAGTGACACGGGAGGGCTGGGGATCAGCAAACCTCTCCTTTCGGAAAAGGGCCAGATAAATAATAACGTCCTTGGGGAACATCTGATCTGGTTGCAGTCACTCAGCTCTGGCGTGCTGATGAAGCAACGCAGACAAAACAGAGTGGGTGTGCCTGTTCCAATAAAACTTTATTCACACAAACGGGGAGCAGGCTGGAGCGGGCCCTAGGCCCCCAGGGAAGCAGCCGAAGAAGAGGCACTCGGCCTGTCAGTACTTGCCTGTTAAGTTCATCCTCCTTCCTGACTTGATCTTTTCTGTCTCCAATCGCTAAAACCCGGTATCTGTATAGGAAACAAGGGAAGGGCATGGTCTTCACTAACCGCGCGGCCGCTGGCTCTCGATGGCATTCACTGGCTGGAGTGTTAACAAAAACATGTGAGACTCACTAAAATTCAACCATGTACACGTAAATTAAAATGAGAAAATAGTATGTTCTGTCCATCAAATGAGCGTGTTTAAAAAACGAGGGTTGAGAAAACGAGGAATGCTCATTTACTGACAAGCACGACGTAACCGGCGAGAATGTTAGAGGCAGGGAACTACTGCTAACTGTTAGGGGGATATATACACTGTGGGCTCAAACACAAGCACGAGAAAGAAGGCTGGAAGAAAACACCCCAAAAGGTATTTTTGGGGGCTGTATTAGGTGTTGGAATTACAGATTAGTTCTCCATTTTTTTAAAGATTCATGTAAAGTTATTTTATTGTGTTCATACCAAATATAGGAGTAAATCGTAGAATTGACTTTTCAGAAAACATGGCCGTTTATTTGTAAGACATTTCTTTAGTTTCTACAAAACTAAAGTCAAAACTCATCTTTGCCCTAGTAAATTTTTCCTAAAATTTAGTAGCAAGAAAAAGCACCTTTTCAGAAAAATGAACTATTTTTAGTCAAACAAGGAAATATTTGGAACCATTTCTTGTTTGCCTTGCCTGCCAGAATACTCATGATTAAATTAAGAGTTAAAAACTGTTACAACTGAAACGTTTTCTTTCCTCTAAATGGTTCACTCCTTTAAAAATCTTTATTTTACGGGGGGAGGGGGGAGAGGGAGAGGGAAAGGGGGAGGGGGAAGGGCACAAAAAAAACTAGATAGAAGGTGACAGAAGACAATCTGACTTTGGGTGATGGGTATGCAACATAAAGTGAACGACAAGATAACCTGGAGTTGTTATCTTTGAATATATGTATCCTGATTTATTGATGTCGCCCCATTAAAAATAAAATTATATATAAAAAAAAACCTTTAACTATCTTCTTTTAAAACATAAGGTTGAGTGATAACTTTACTGAAAATATCTGGGGATACAAGTTACAGACAGGTGAATAGGACCTGTGAAACACTGTCACACCGGAATATAAACCGTGTGGCGGGGGAGCCCGGGGACAGCTCACTGTCATCAGCAAAGCCAGCGTCCCCAACACAGCTCAAGGGCGTCACCTCTGAAATGGCAAGAACCCCTCCTCGGGCCTGGCCTACAGCAGGCGCTACCGAAATCATTTATTGAACAAATGAAAGGATGAGATCTCCAAGAGAAACATGGAGGGCTACCTGCAAAGGCATCACAGCTCACAGAGACTGATGAACGCCATCTCCTTACAGGAAGACATTCCGAAATACAGAGGCTGGCGAGACTGTCCCAGTGAGGACGGGGAGGAGAGGGGGCTCACACTGGGATGAAGCAGAGGAAACAGGCCTGGTTCACAGGACACATGAATTTACAATCTCCCAGGGTCCTGTGCTCAAGCCCAAGTATGTTTTTCTCCACATGCCGAGTGGGTGAGTTGGAAATTGCCGGGGCTCTGAGGACAGGCCCACTTGGCCCTGCTGCTCACAAGCACTGTGACCTTGGGTGAGTTACACCTCAGTTTCCTTGAATGTAAAGTGAACACTCTTGGCCAAAGCACAGCCAGCATCCGAGGTCAGCAGCAGGACTGGAATGGGAGAGTGAATGGGGGTGCCCGCTGGGGCTCCGGATGACAGTGGCCGCCCCGTTTCCAGTCACTGTGAGAGGAGGTGAGCTGGTCCAGAGTCAGGAGAGACAGCAAGGTCAGCTGCAAGGCTGAGTGGGACTGCTGGCCGGGGACAGTCACAGCTGGTGACATTTTCTCTCACCCTATCAGAGTCACACAGAACCTTCTTGGAAGAACCTTACCTGGCAAACAGCTCCTGGAGTGTGTCTGGAATTTCAAAGTTAGGATTCTTTAGGGATGAACTAAACTTCTCTTTAAGCTTCTCCACAAATTCTTTAAACTCACTGGCACATACCTGTTAACACAGGAGAGTGAGATGTTAAGCCCTTTCTGTCCCTGAAGGGAGGTTTTGGTAAGACATGCCAAAGGAAATCTCCTAACAAACTCCCATGGCAGCAACCTCCCGGAAACATGACTGAGGAGCACGGCCTCCCGGCCCACGGAGTCCACCCGGGGCTCACCTGGTGCCAACCAGCACGCAGACGGCCCTCACGACGACGCCGTCAGCTCCCTCCCAGCCACAGGAAGACCCAGACTAGCCTGCGCAGTCCTCACTGTGCTCCGCCCATCAGGCCTGCGCTCTGTCCCTTCTCCCCTCCCAGGTCTGTCCCTTCCTGGTCCACTCTGTAAGCACCTCCTTCCTCTCCTTCACCCCAACCCCTGCCACTCAACCGTGGAGCCCACATGTGTCCCCTCCTGCACACCGGCACCGAATGACAGCGTAGCCTCCTCGCTGCCCTGCTCCCTCAGGGCTCACACCTCCAGTCTACCCTCCCCGGCATGTCCGACCCCAGACAGACACACCTCTTTCCCCGCTGCCTCCTGCTGCGACCCTCCCCACCACACCCCAGCACCCCCCCCCCCGGCCTTGGCCTCAGCCGGCCACTCAGCTTAGGAGCCTGGTTCAGTGGCATAGACGCTGCTGGTGGCCCATGTTCTCCATCCCGACCTCTCCCAGGTGTGGAGCCAGCTGACCTGGTTGGGCAGGACGCACGCTCAGCCCGCCCGGATGAGTCAGGACAGGGCTAGGCCAGCGATGGCCCTGCAGAGGCCCCTGGGAAGGGCTGTCCTCTCCCCGACACAAGGGCTCAGTGGGCCCAGTGTAACCCCTCCCTGCTGCTTCCGGCCCTTGGGTCCTGTGTGAGGACCTGGGCTCCAGTGTCAGTCAGCAGCTGTGAGGTGACTGACGGGCAGGCGGAGGGCCAGCTGACCGCCAGGGAACAGAAGTCAGTGACAGCGAACTAGATACTGGATGACATCTCTGCTTCACTGCACATGCCCGTGCGCCCAGCTCCAGCCCGCTGGGCACTGGGAACACGGAGCCTCACGCCCCTGTGAGCCTGTCCCTCCGTCACTCGCCTCAGAAGCACTCCTGCCAGCGCGCTTCCCTCCCTCAGGGTGAGCGCGCTGTCTGTGCAGCCGGTCACCCTGTCTGTCCCTCCCCTGCCCCTTGGCTCCACTATGGCTGGCTCCCTGGCACAAGGCCCGGCACACACGCAGAGCGGAGCCAGCGCCAGCACAAGGCCCGGCACACACGCAGAGCGGAGCCAGCGCCAGCACAAGGCCCGGCACACACGCAGAGCGGAGCCAGCGCCAGCACAAGGCCCGGCACACACGCAGAGCGGAGCCAGCGCCAGCACAAGGCCCGGCACACACGCAGAGCGGAGCCAGCGCCAGCACAAGGCCCGGCACACACGCAGAGCGGAGCCAGCGCCAGCCCGGCGGGTGAGGGCGGAGTGGGCTCTGCAGGAAGCCTCCCTCCTCGGCAGTCGCTGCCCAGCCCCACCTGCAAGAACAGTCGGAATGAATCTCCCACCCTATCTGCGAACTTCCAGGGACGTCTACCTGCTTATAACTTTGGAGGGGCGGTCCTGTTTCCTTAACCGAACAGGCCCACGGCACGGCAGCCCTGCAAAGCTCACATCAAATTCTAATCACCTTTAAACTCCACCGCTGGAGCCGGATTAAGTGAAGTCCAAAGCCGGAGAACTGACAAGTCAGTTTCCCAGGCGAGCAGGAGAAACCTCACGTCTGTAAGGCTGGCGGAGGCAGAACCCAGAAACCCCTGCCTCCCAGGCAGGCTGAGACCCACCCCCACCCCGGCCTACCTTTGGGTCTTCATAGTCGCCTTTTCGACTCATGAACTCTCCAACGAGGGCCTTGTCTTGGTACACCTCGGCCAGGCACACCCTGCGGAGAGCGGCGAGGCGGGAGTGGGAATGGCGTCCCTCTCACAACCCCCAGAGGACCTCTGGTCTAGCATCTCTGACTAAGCTTGTAAAAATGAAGGATTTGGGCTTAGCTAAACCCGACTCAAACCAGGCCTGTTATTGCTCGCACTCCACACCTTGGCGTCTCTGAGCTCTGTCCTCCACGTCTCAGCTGAGACCAGGAATTCCCAATGGCCCACAGGGACTTGGCCAAAACCACACGAGACAACTTGTGTGAAGTATATTGTAAATGTAGAAACATCACACAGGCGCTGGTGCTCATTACTGACAAGAGCTCTAACTTCCTCCAAAGCACTACTGTCCCCTCCAGACGTCCTCCCATCTCCAGGGAGCAGAGGGCCTGGCTTGCCCAAAGGGAAACGGAGGGGAGACAATGAGAGCGTGTGTGCTGGCCTCCTACGAGCCGAGCACGTTAACCGTCACAGAGAGCTTGCAAGGCGGACACTGTCACTCCGCTGTGTAGCTCGGGGAGGGGAGCCCTGAGGTCGCACACGTGCCCAGGGCCAGGGCGGAGTGGTCACTATGGGTGTGACTGTCCTGCTGCAGGTGAGGAGGCAGCCTCCGGGCAGGTGGGCACCGGCTGGGACCACACAGCTCTGGGCTGCAGTGAGGACGGAGACCCAGGCCGCTGTCCCTGCAGCCCCTGTGCCCGCTGCCCGCTGCTGTGGGACAAGAGCCAGGTTCCAGATCGCACTCCACTGCCAACTCCCGGTCACCAGGGACCACTCCCATCCTCTCTCCGGGCCTGTTTCTACTCTGAAAAATGAAGAGTTTGGACCAGGTGGTCAGAACCCTTTCAAATAGGAAAGTTTAAGACTCTATGCACGGGACAGTGGCTTCACATGGCAAAGCCCCATGGTTATGTGGAACCTAATGGTTCTCAACTGTGCGATCTGACCCCCAGGGGACACCGGGAGACACTCTGGTGTCACACGGGGGTGGGAGGCTCCTGGCATCCAGTGGGTAGAGGCAGAGACGCTCAGCATCCTACAGGGCCCAGGACGGCCCCACAGCGGTCACCTGGCCCCGGGGTCCCCAGTGCGGAGGTGGAGAGATTCTGGCTGGGGCTGAGCTTCCTCCACAATTCAGGCTGGGCCCATCTCTCTTAGTCTGGCTGCCTGCAGGCAGCCCATGGCTCAGAAAGAACCCAGAGCCACGCCTCCTACGGGGCCCATGCGGGAATGAGCACTAGGTGGAGGCAGTGCTTCCCAGCCTTCCGTTTCCCCCCCTGGCCCCCCTCTAGTGCTGGCTGCTATGCTTGGGCACCTCCCCAACACCCAGATGCCAGCTGGTGCCCCCACCCAAGCCCATGCTTGTGGAGAGGCTGGCAATGGCTCGCTGCCCGGGCTCTGTCAGGAGACAGGGGCAGGGGCAGCTTCTCTGGCAAGAGACAAACGACAAGGACAATGCTTTGCGACCCAGCCACCACCACCACTCGCCCAGCCACGGCTGGGACGCCCTCAGGGAACACCCGGCTCCGCCGAGGACGAGGCGGAGAGAACACTCGGTCCCTCGCCCAGTGCTGTCCAGCTCATTCCTGGCGTGGGAAATGGGACGGGCCACTAATACAGAGGTGCCAGGAGCTTCTCTGGAGGGCTAAGGGCAGTGAGAGTCCCCAGTGCTGTGTGTGACCTGCAGTAAGTAACCGGCTGTCTGGTCTCTGTCTTTCCACCTGTGACAAAGGATAACAGCACCTACTCCACAAGGCTTTCCCTGTGTCTAAATACTTTGCGTGGGAAAGTGCCCCAGAGTCTGGCCCAGCCCTCAGGAAATCAGGGGCAACCCCGCTAGCGAACACCAGCACTGGCACGGGCTGCTGGCGGGCACTGGACGAGTGGGAGTGCTGCAGGACTTCACCCGGGCCCTGAGTAAATGGGGTGAGGGAAGAGTCAAGAACAAAGGGGAAGCCCGGGAATGACCTTGTCCCGGACCAAGCAAGTTCAGATAAGGCTTACTTATAGTTCAGATAGGCCTGGGGGTTTTTGATTATGTAGCGAGCTCTTCGTCCAACCGAATGGGACGTCTTATCCAAAGACTCTTCAAAGGTGGCGTGCAGAATGTCCCGCACAACCTGCCAGGGGACGAACGGGCCCTTCACCTGGATCAAACACAAAGCCAAGGCGGGACATCAGTATCCTCGGAGCCCATGCCTGGATCACTGACACAGAGGAGCGGGAAAGATACGCTTTGTGGAGCCCCCTTTATCAGTGGACACCCCAAACTGCCACCTCACATGTTACTCAGTCACGTTAACCTGGCACCGATGACATGCCCAGCACAGAGTGAGGTGCTGGGCGGAGAGAAATGACTAAGTCCTCAGAGTCCTGTGGGAGGAGGGTCCTGTGACGAGAGGGGCTCAGAGGTGCTGGGCAGGACTAAAGAGAAGGGTAACACGCCGGGGGAGCCCACGAATATGTAACTGTGTGCAGTCAGAGGGTCCCACAGGCTTCACTGCAGACACGCACACGCGGGAAGGTGGAGCTGAAACAAGGAAGGAGCGAGGGGGTCCTTTCTTACAGACCCCAGTGAGGGGGCCGGGAATGTGGCTTTGGCCCAAGCGAGTGAGCGCAGGGCCTGCTGACGCGGACGCGCAGGCGTCACCTGGCTGTTCTCGCCACTCGTGCTGTTCTGACTGCAGAGAGGGTGCGAGGAGAGACGCCCCCTCCCCGTGTTGTGCTACAAAAGCCATTGCAGAGGCCGAGGACAGAAACTGGGGACAGCATCAGTCACCCTCCGGCTCTCCCTTGAGCAGGAACTGTGGTGAACTTAGGAGGAGCTGAGGGGTGAGAGAATCTGGGAAAATGGTCAAGAAAAGGGAGCTAATGGGCCCGAAGGCAGAGAGCACCCTGGCCCAGGCCCTCGCAGTGCCCTCTCTCGGCTAGCATGGCTGAGGACAGGACACGCCCATGGGCTCTTCCGAGGCTGCCTCGTCTACCCAGCTGCAAGTACTCCTAGCTACAGGAGCCCCGGAGCGGAAGACGGTGGAGCCCCCTCTTCCAGTGACCCGGCTTGGTGAGACACTTGCCCACCGGGCTTGCTCTCCCCATGCCTGGCTGCAGACTGAGACGGTGAGGACAGCACAAGTGGCGAGAACAGACTAGGAGCCGACGAGGCTGCTCTGGGGGAACGGGACGAGGGAATGAACTCCGCTCTGGGGAACGGGACGAGGGAATGAACTCCGCTCTGGGGAACGGGACGAGGGAATGAACTCCGCTCTGGGGAACGGGACGAGGGGATGAACTCCGCTCTGGGGAACGGGACGAGGGGATGAACTCCGCTCTGGGGAACGGGACGAGGGGATGAACTCCGCTCTGGGGAACGGGACGAGGGGATGAACTCCGCTCTGGGGAACGGGACGAGGGGATGAACTCCGCTCTGGGGAACGGGACGAGGGGATGAACTCCGCTCTGGGGAACGGGACGAGGGGATGAACTCCGCTCTGGGGAACGGGACGAGGGGATGAACTCTGGTTTGGGCTGTGGACCTTCTTGGAGGCAGTGACGTCAGAGGAAGGAGGGAGAGCTACAGACAGGGAGCCAGTCTCTCCCCACGCACTGGGGAGCCAGGACCCAGGCCAGGAGGACACAGTGTGGGGACTGGAATGCGGAAGGTGGAGGGGTGGACCGTGAGGAGTCTGAAGTCAGGCTGCGGCCCTGCACCACTGCACACTGACTCGGTGAATGCTGACTGCGTGGTCACTGTGAAGTCGGGCTGCGGCCCTGCACCACTGCACACTGACTCGGTGAATGCTGACTGCGTGGTCACTGTGAAGTCGGGCTGCGGCCCTGCACCACTGCACACTGACTCGGTGAATGCTGACTGCGTGGTCACTGTGAAGTCGGGCTGCGGCCCTGCACCACTGCACACTGACTCGGTGAATGCTGACTGCGTGGTCACTGTGAAGTCGGGCTGCGGCCCTGCACCACTGCACACTGACTCGGTGAATGCTGACTGCGTGGTCACTGTGTGGCAGGTGCCATGCTGGGGTCACCATGATGAAAACAAATAAGAAGTCTCTTTGTTTTGAGAAGCAGCCACTCCAGCAGGACAAGAAGTGCCTGAGGCAAGAGAGCAGCATGATGTTTATGTTCAGTGTTCTTCCCTCTGACAGGCTCTGCCTTTGCAGAGATACTGAGCAGTGACTGAAAGTGACATCAGAACTCTCCCAGGCACAAGGGGGAGGGGGGAGGGGGAGAGGGAGGGGGGAGGGGGACAGGAAAAGGTTTGAGTCCTGGTGGAGAGAACAGCTCCAGTCTGCTCTGCCTGCAGCCAGGCAAGGATTCGTATGTATTAGCCTAAAGAAATGTGCAAAAATGGGCGTGGTGTTAACTTGCAGGATTCTAGGAATGCTTTTCCCAGGGGCCACTCAGGGCAGGTGAGACGGGCGGCCTCGGGCCACAAGCCTCCTGTGTGGGCTGGACAGGAAGGAGCTCCTTGGGAGAGGGAAGCAGCAGGGGCGGGAGGGGCAGGGACCGCACCAGTACCTTGGTGTTGAGGATGTTGCTGGCGATCCGGCAGAGCATGAGCAGCCCGTCCTCCTGCATGGACCAGGTGACACGCAGCCGGGTCATCCTCTGCAGGGCGCTCTGGTCGGCCTCATCATGGTAACGCAGTTTTTTGCTTTTTTCTTCCTGGGGCTCTTCTAAGAACACCAAGAGGAGAAGGGTTTGGAGCTATCTCTGTGGAGAGGGGACGGTCTCTGCCTAGCTAGTAAGACCAGACTGAGGACTGGTTATCAGAATCACACTGAGTCTGGAAGCCATACAACTAACCACAAAAGACTCAGCTCTTCCTGACGGACTTTTCATCCCCTTCCATTACTTCTCTTTGATGGACGTGCACGGTGACAGGCTGGACAGCCCAAACGCAGCCTCCGGTAGTTATCTGCCCACCTCCAGTCCTTCCTACGGTGAGGCCAAGCCCTCTGAAGGCGCCCTCACAGCTGCACGTGGGCACGCTCAGGGCACGCTGGCCGGATGAGTGGGCTCCTAGCATCCTGCTGCTCTGATCTCTAAGATGCCGTGCGGACTCTGGGCACCACAGGGACAAGGCCCGCCCTATAGGGCTGCCTGGAGGACTGGATGAGACTGAAAAGCCTACTACTGTGCCCGCTGCAATGTAAAGAACAGTCGCTAACATTATGGAATATTTACTGTGTGCCCAACACTGGTTTACACCTTTTACATATAATAACTTATAATTAAAACTTTGCACCAACCCTACGAGAAACATGTAGCTATTATATATACCCTTTTCTGTAGTTGCAGAATCTGTCACAGCAGGATACAGCAACTTGCCCAAAGTCACACAAAGTAGCAGAGCAAGGGTCTGAACTCGAGCTGGCAACCACCTGGTTTTTCCAAGGTCTCCCCTTGGGGGAGCGCGACACGGCAGTGTCATGAGGTAGACACCATGTGCTGTTACCAATTCCAGAAGACTGTTTAGTGATTTTCTTCCAAATTAAGGCAGAAGAGAGGCAGGGCTGGGAGATTTTGATTCAAAGCAGTACCACCCCTGTATTTTGCCTGGTAATAAATTCAGGTCTTCGTGAACCAAACTGCCCGGACACATACTGAATAGACTAAACAGAGGGGCCATTTCACCAACACCTGCCAGGTCTGTTTTCATCTGAAATAAGCTAGCTATCAGATCACTGTTAAAACACACAGACCACTTAGGGGATATAAAGTTGTCTGAAAAAAACAGACACCAGTTTCCTCATTGCCTCCTTCACCATACACACTGTCCCGATGGAGACTCCGACGGTATCTAAGGTCCCCACCTGTGGGCTTCATGAGATCTGAGAGATCCCGCATGCTTACAAGACTCCTGCCTTTCCTCTAACTTAATATACAACAAACCTTAAACTCTGGCCTGATTAGCATAAGTACAGATATTAAAAGATAAACCAAAAGAATCACAGGATTCTGGCTGCTCAGGAAGAGGTTTTGCTAAGCTTTTTTGCAGTTACTGAGCAAAGAGGTCTCTAACATAGAGAGCAGGGGCAGACTGCGGAGTGAAGGCCGTGCCACCTGGATGCGGAACGCACGGCAACCACGCGGGGGCAGCACTCCCACCCAGCGAGGGACAGCGGCGGCGAGAGTGCCACAGTCTCCGAGCCCGAATGGACAAGACAAGGTCTGGCAAAGGCAAGGGTCATCATATAACCTTTTTTCTTCTTTTTGATCTTTTTTCCGGTGTCCTTCTTCAGCCGTTTACGCTTCTGGCTCTTCCCACCCCTCACTCGCCGGTTCCGGTCCAGCAGGGGCTCTCGGTCCACCTCGAACTGCTCGTCCCTGTCCACACAGAGCTCGGCTCCTGCCCGGGCTTCTCCCCAGATAGTCAGCCTGCCCCCGCCTGGAAATAACCACGGGAGACACGCATTTCACCAGGAGCTCCGCGAAAGCCAGGGTCCGGACGAGACGGGCAGCCCTGAGCTGCTCCTCGTCTCCAGGGACGCTCCCCGCACACGTACCTCCAGCCCCGAGGGGCAGTGGGCGCTTGGACAGCAGAGACTGGAGTCTCACGGTGAGCCCGTTCTCGGACGTGGCGCTCTGAAAGACAAGCGCCGCGTAGGAATGAAGCACGCGGCCCCGGATCCCGGGAGCCCAGAGCTGCGCATGCGCGGAGGGGAGCAAGGGTCTGACGGAGCAGCTGAGGACGCCGCGCAGTGACCACGAAGCTGGCGGGGCGGAGCCTCCTGCCTGGCCACGTTCTTACTGCCTTGCACGCCCTCTTGTCTGACCTCTGTCTCACAGACTCCCGGTTCTTTTTTTAAAAGGAATACCGCCCTGACCTGCGGTGGTGCAGTGAGTAAAAACGTCGACCTGGAACGCTGAGTTCGCTGGTTCGTAACCCTGGGCTTGCCTGGTCAAGGCACATATGGGAGTTGATGCTTCCTGCTCACCCCCACTTCTTTCTGTCCCCTCTCTCTAAAATGAATAAATAAGATCTAAAAAAAATAAAAAATAAAAATAAAAGGAATACCTGCCCATATCACAGAATACAAGAGAATCAGCTAAGAAAAGAAACCAGGCCAGGCAGGTATCAGGTATCTAAGGGGTCCGATGTACTTTTAATACTAATGGAAGTAAATGGCTCCCTGGTCACTTTTGGTTTTACCAACACAGGAAGTCGTGAGGCAGGAAGGGGCCCCGTGGTGGCTAGGCGGTGCGGGCACCCCACGGGGTGGCAGCCGGGTGGGGGTGCCCACGCCTCAGAAGCCCACCTTCCTGGCGCGGCTGATGATGTAGCTGGTCCAGATCCAGTTGCGCTTCAGGTGTCCGTAGAAGCTGGAGTCGAGCCCGGCAGCTCCCAGCCCGTCCCCGGGGATCGAGCCGTCGTCCACGACCTCCCGGCTGCCCCTGGGAGGGAAAGCAGAAACAAGAGCCCTCTGGAACCGAAGGCAGCGCCCATGAAGCCGGGATGAGCATTTCTCACAACTTTTACCTTCCCAGAACAACACCTGACAGAAGTGAAGAACTTGCCAAAGCCTCAGATTTTTAATGTAAAATTCCCAATTTTTGTGTTTTGGTACTGAGTCATTTTTTAAAGACGTGCAGTTTGAGGTATGGCTAGGACCAGGGCATGACTCAGGAACTTCTGTTCAGACACCCGAAGCCCCACACAGGCGAGCTGGGGCCCCTGGGGGAGCATTTCCGCGAGCCCGCGCGTGGGGGCGCGTGGGGATGGCGCGTCAGGGAGGGACGCACGTGCTGTACTCCAACATGGCGCACTTGCGCTCCAGGTTGTGCTTGTTGATGGCGTTCTCTTGCTCCTTGGGCAGACTGCCCTCGTCGTCCCCACCCTCGTCGGGGCTGTTCTTCCTGACGCGTGGGTAGCGCACCACACCTGGAAAACCAAACAAGCCCTCCGATGACGCCTTCCTGCGTGGTGCTGGCGGCCACCCTGTGCTGCTGAGTGGCCAGGGGAAAGCAGACTCCCTTTCTCTGACCGGGCCCCCAACCAGAGGACAGGGTCTGAAACGGGAAGAACCTCTCCGCACAAAATGCCGTATGACAGGCGCCCGAGGGAGCAGAAGGAGTAAAAGGCTGATGGGTGAACTGAGAAAAGGGCCGGTACACAGGCTGAACGCCATTGAGGTGGGCGGGCAAGCAGGCAACCGAAGGACTCAGCAGGCTCAGGGAGCGGCGAACAGAGGCAGCCATGCCCTCCTCCCCGGGGTGGGGGGCACCCAGTGGCCACGCTGTGGGCCAGCAGAGAAAGCAGCAGGTGAGGATGGCCGCACTGGGCTGTGGCTGCAGGGTCGGGCTTGGCGGGGATCTGCGGGCAGCCACGAGCAGCCAGATGTTTCCTGAGTGCCCACAAGGTGCGTTCACTCCGTGGAGCAGTCACGTTCAGTTACTCCACAATAAAGAAAATTGCATTTCTCGGGGGAAAAAAAAGCTACTACTAAAACTACTGCTTGAGTAAGGCAAAGAAAGATTATGATAATTTGCACACTATCAAAGATCTTCTCATAACATGCACATCTGGAGAAGCTGGCCCCGGTGGGGGGAGGGCCGTGGAGAGAGGCCACGGCCCCCAGCTCTCAGCCAACTTCGCAGAGACATCTGGGTCCAGCTGCCCTTCAGCCTGTAAGGTAGCGGTGGTGGTGTCCCCACAGAAATGAGGACACTGTGAAACACGCTGTCCTCGAGTCAGGGGCTGACAAGGAGCTTGTGCAAGGTCAGGCACTGAACGGACAGCTGGACCTAGAGGACTGAAGCAGTGCCTCTCATGTGCACCACAGGCTGCTCGTTAGACAGTGATTTTCAACCTTTGTTTCTCACGCACTCATAAACTAATTACTAAAGAAAAAGGGGCCCTGACCTCTTCTTCTTTAGTAACTAATTTATTTGTGCCATGAGATGAAAATGGTTGTATTTAGTCAGGGACACTGACCTTAGTAATTAGTGTGTGTTTGTGCCATGAAAAAAAAAGGTTGAAAATCACTGCGTTAGAAACACGGATTTTGGCCAGCCCCAGAACTCCTGAACCCACAGCTCCGCACGGGCCCAGGAATCTGCATCCCGCAGGCTCCCAGGCACTGCTCGCGGGCACGCGTGTTCCAGAGCCCCTGCTCTAAAGCACGCGCACGTCTTCTTACACGGTGCTTTTCTTGGCCCCTGGGGCAGAACCCCTCAAATGTTTGCTAAATGAAGGGAAAATCAAGGCCTGATCAACAGATTCAATAAACTTCCACATTTCTGCTCATGAACACTAAGAGGGAGAGATGGAAATTCACCAACTGTCCAGCCTGAAAAACTTGGGTGCAAATAACATACTGGCTCACAGATTTTTATCTAGGGATAAAATGCAGGGGAATTAGAGAACTTTTAAAATCCAGAATGGTAAAAGCCTAGCTTACTAACAAACGCCAGAGGAGTCTGGAATACTGTCCTCAAGTTTGGGCTCATCCAAGGCTCCAAATACAAGTACTCGTTGCCCTGCTGGCACAGAACAACTCAACAGGCAAATCACGTGACCCTTGCTGTGCAAAAGTCAATGTGCAACGCTGATCATGCAGCTGTGTGAGGAGGAAGAGGACCTGGCTTCTTCCCCAGGTGCAAATCGACTGCCAGCCCTTTTCTCCTGGTCAGAGTGGAAAGAAAAGACCAGATGAAACCTGGTTTCGAGGAGAGCAGCGCATTGGACCGGAGGCTCCACAGCCTCCACAAACCCTGCAGGCACGCCATCAACACTGGGGGGTGCTGTGCACCGAGCGCTCTGGGAAGCCACATTTCCTGTGCTCAAGGAATTCTGCGTGAGCTAAGATGAAGGGAAGATGCTGGAGAGGCTTTCTCGAGGAGTTGACACTTGCAGGAGTGGCCGCCTGCGAGGGGAGCACGGGTCGGGGTGGTGTTCTGGGGACAGGAAAACAGTGGGGGCAAGGCCTGGCCCATGCATCTGCAAATCTCAGTTTTTCCAAGCCGGCCCCTGTCACGTCCCCAGCAAACGTCTCTCCTAGAATTGGGTCACAGCCCCCTAACTGGCCTTCCTGCTTCTTTCTACTCCTGTGCCCTCTGTTCTCCAGGGCGAGCTCTGTAAAAAGTGCTCTCGCTGCTCCTTGCTTACAACCACCCGATGTCCTCTTGCTGCTCTCAGAACAAACCCAAACTCGACCGTGTCCCGCAAGGCCCCAGTCTGGCTCCGCCCACCTCCCAGTCCTGGCAGCCACTCTCCTTCCCACCCACGGTGGCCTTTTCGGATTCTCCAAACACACGTGGGGCACTTGCCATTCCCCCTGCCTGGACTGTCCCCCAGCTCTGGGCACGCTCACCCTTTAGAACTGAGTTCAACTGTCTCCTCCTCAGAAAGGCTGCTCGTGACCACCCATTTAAATGCCTTCTACTCGTCACCCCGAGTGCTGTCACCCTCGCCACTCCCTCCACAGCACTCAGCACATGCTGCAGCTGTGTGTGCGTCTCCGCCACAGGAGCAGAGTCTCATGAAAGAGAGATGGCTGTGTTACTGCTCATGGTCAGGCATGGGCCATGACACGCCGAGGTGTTCAGCCAATACCTCCTGAACGAACACCTAAATAAAAACCAAGTGGGGCCGCGTGGTCCAAACAGCTAGGGCCGCACAGCCTCCACAACGAGGCCCAGCCCTCCCTTCCCTAAGGGAGCCCCATGGAGGGCCCCACGCCCTCCCCTCCCCTCCCTAAGGGAGACCCACACACCCTCCCCTCCCCTCCCTTCCCGAAGGGAGCCCCACGAAGGGCCGCACGCTCCCCCTCCCCTCCCTTCTCCACCCCTCCCCTCCCCTCCCTAAGTGAGCCCCACGGACACCTTAGGCCTCTGGAGAGCAGCCTGAACACTGCGAGGAGCACCCCACCCTGTTGAGTTCTAATTCTAGGGTCCCACAGAAAGGAGGTGCAGCGAAGCAGACGGTACCTAAGGGGGTGTTGAGGCAGACGCACTGCAGATCAAACCAGTAGTTTTCCACGTCCTGCATTGAATTCAGGACGTAGAGGCGCCTTTCGAAGGGCCGGTTGCTGTGGGCGAGGTGGTAGTGTGGGTCACAGATGGTGGTGTCAACGATGGATGCGTTCTTCTTCAAGTAGATGAAGACCTACAGAGGGACAGGGACGGGGCAAGGAGAGAGCCTCAGGCTCCGCCTCGGGTGACTGTCGCCCCTGTGCTCAGCAGTCAGGACCACCTTCATTCAGCGTGAACGTTATTACCTGATCTTTGTCCTGAAACTTCTCCGTGGGACCAAACTGCAGTAGCCCCATGTAGCACAGCCTCTGAAGGTTCTCCACCACCGAGAAAATGTACCGTCTGCAGAGCAGAGGGGGTAGGGCTCAACCGCACTGCGCTCTCAGCCGGGTCCGGGAGGTGCAGGGAGACACGTGCCTCCCTTCTCTCCCCCTTCTGTCCTGTGGGACCTGGTGCTCTGGCCTCGGGCCGGCACTGTCCTGAGGTCCAGAATCTCCTTCCCACACCCAGTAAGGGCAGCATCATCAGTGCTACATGGGGAGTCCGTTTAGAAAGTGAGAGTAACAAAAGGACAGAACCACGCCAGTACCTGCAATCATTACCAGCAGATTTGACTTAAAGAACTGTGAAATCGAGGACTAACATTTACCAGCCCGCCCTTCCCTTGCCCTGGGCGTGCAGGTCGCTGAGTGAACGGAAACCTCGAGTCTTTACAACGAGCGAGGCAGAAACCTGGCCTCCTCCTGCTTCACGGGGATCAGAACCCTGACCTCGAGGGGCATGCTGGAGCCTCACCTCTTGTACAGAAGCTGCTGCCGGATGGGCCTGGGGAGGGAGCGGATCAGCGTGTGCTTCTTCAGGGGGTCGTTCAGAAACTCCTCAAGGTCGTCCACCTACGAGGCCATTTTAAGGGTCAGCTCACCCTCAAGACCGGAGATTGTGAAAAACCACTCACCACTATCTTCCGGACCGCAGCCACTCGGAACCTGCCCATCAGCCCCACGGTGACAGTGCCCCATCCTTCCTGACCCCCCAGCCTCCCACATCTCTGCTTCAGTCTTGTTGTCCCTCCTTTCCGGCCCATCTGCCACACTGCTGGGGCAACACTGCCCGCACACACCACTGAACATTCCCAGGGGATGATACGGGAATCTAGTCATATAAAAAATACGAAAATGGTAGCGTAGATAAAAGTGGTACTCAGACCTCCCGCAACCACATCACAGTTACAGCTAACTACAAAACCACCATCATTCAGAACCGCCTGAAGTCCACCTGCACACAATCCTACAGCTAGGGGCTTAAAGAAGCCACATGGAGACAGGAACGGGCTGGTCCCACACCCATGCGTGGTGGATAAAAACCGGGAGGGACATCTCAGCTGTGGAGACTCCCCGAGGAGCGAGGGGTCCCGGTTCCAGACAAGGCCCCCCAGCCCAGGGTTCCAGTGCCAGGAGGAGAGTCCCCGTTACTTCTGACTATAAAAGCGAGCGGGTATGTGGCTGAGTGAGACTGAGAGCCGCTGAGTCCCAGGTGGTTCCTCTTAAAGGGCCCATCCATGCATGGACGCACTCGCTCTGGGCTCTAGTGCGGGGGCAGCAGTAGGAACGGCACCAGGACGTATGGGGAGGGCCCATCCGTGCATGGACTCACTCACTCTGAGCTCTAGTGCGGGGGCAGCAGTAGGAACGGCACCAGGACGTATGGGGAGGGCCCATCCGTGCATGGACGCACTCGCTCTGGGCTCTAGTGCGGGGGCAGCAGTAGGAACGGCACCAGGACGTGTGGGGAGGGGCTGGATGGTCTGGTGTCAAGGTGAGAATGGAGGGGAAGCTTCTTCCCAGGCCAAAGCACTGGCAGAGGCCACAATTTCTTTGCTGAGCTCTCTCTGTCACGGAACCAGCAGACAGGCAGCGTATCTGAGTCCCCATCCGCCTGGCTCACCCTGTTTGCCTTGCTCCCATGATTCCTGAGGCCCTGCCCCAACCACACTGCGGGCCCACCCAGCCTGCTTCCAGTGGCTTTTCCACACAACTGGCCTGTCTTGGCTCATGCTTCAGACTTTCCTAAAATCTCTTAAACAGCAGCACTTGGCCTCTGCGTACACCCATGCCTCTTGTTAAGTGGCCCCAGGCCTGGCACTCGCAGCAGCTGGCCTTGGTTTGCAGCCTGGCCTCTCCTGGGCACCTACAAGCCCAGCAAAAATAGAAGCCATCTGCAGACAACCCTGTGGCTCATGCTGGGTGTCTCCAGGCAGGGCACAGGGGGCAGCTGACCTTGGCTGGTACCTCCCAGGGGCCCCAGAGCCAGTACAGCGATGAACAGCTTCAGACCACGTCAAAAGCACCACCAACCACCTCCACAAGCAACACACTCAAGGAGCAGACTCAGCAGGTGCCAGCGCCCAGCTGAAGAAGGTTCTGCTCCGTGGGGTCAGCTCCTGTACAGATGCTTCTCCACAGTGGCTGCAGCCAGTCCTCACAGCCACTGGCCCGGGTTAGGGAGTTCCCTCCTACTGGGGTGCCAACAGCAGTCAAGGTTCAACTTCAACAGGAGGGTGCACGCAGCCCACATGGGGACGCATGCGAGGTGCCCAGCTCAGGAGAATGGGAAGGAGGCTGTGCCACTGGGCCCTATGGGACAACTACTGGATAAGGCCATTCCACCAAGCCGGGAGACACAGCAGCTGTACCAAGGACACAGAAACAAACAGAGGGCAGCTGCCAAAGTGAGGAGACAAAGCAACACATCCAAATGAAAGAGCAGAACAAAATTCCAGAAAAGGAACTAAACAAAATGGAGACAAGCAATCTATGAGATGCAGAGTTCAAAACATGGTTATAAGGCTGCTCACTGAACTCAGTGAAAACCTCAACAAAGAAATAGAAAACATAAAAACGGAGATAGAAGACATAAAAAAGAACCAGTGAGAAATAAAGAATACACCACAGGGAATCAACAGTGGAGGAGATAAAAATAAAGATTAAATCAGAGATCTGGAAGATATGGATGCAGAAAACACCCAATCAGAACAACAAAAAGAAAAAGGAATCCAAAAATGTGAGGATGTTTTAAGGAGCCTCTGAGATCGCTTCAAGTGCACCAACATTTGCATCATGGGGGTGCCGGAAGGGGAAGAGCGAGAGCAAGAAATTGAAAACCTATGTGAAAAAATAATGATGGAAAACTTCTATAATCTGGTGAAGGAAACAGACATACAATACAAGTCCCAGAAGCCCAGAGAGTCCCAAACAAGATGAACCGAAAGAGGCCCGCCCTGAGACACACTGTAATTAACATGCTAAAGCAGCGGTTCTCAAACGCCCAAAACACAGGGGTCGCCAAAGCCTTCGGAAAATACATATTTATTATACCAGACATTTTAAATAAAATATGTATTTTCCGATGGCTTTAGGCGACCCCTGTGTTTTGGTTGTTCGACCCCCGCCAGGGTCGCTACCCATAGGTTGAGAACCGCTGTGCTAAAGGTTAAAGACAAAGAGAATCTTAAAAGTAGCAAGAGAAAACCAGTTCCCTACAAGGGAGCTCCCAAAAGAATGATTTCTTAACAGAAACTTTGCAGACCAGAAGGGATTGGCAAGAAATATTCAAAGTGATGAAAGCAAGGACCTACAACCAAGATTACTCTACCCAGCAAAGCTGTCATTTAGAATTGAAAGACAGATATACAGCTTCCCAGACAAGAAAAAACTAAAGGAGTTCATCACCAGCAAACTAATACTATAAGAAATGTTAAAGGGTCTTTTTTGAGAAGAAAAGAAAGATAAAAAGTATAAATAATAAAATGATAATAAATACATAGCTGCCAACAATTACTTTAAATGCCAATGGATTAAATGCTCCCATAAACAGACATATGGAGGTTGACTACATAACAAGACCCTTATATATGCTGTCTACAAGAAACTACTTCATATTGAAAGACTCTCAGAAACTGAAGGGAATAAGGAATACCAATAGGTTGTTACAGAATAGTCACGGGGAAGTAAGGTACAGCACAGGGACTCAGTCACTAATATTGTAATAACTATGAATAGCGTCAGGTGGGTACTAGATTTATCTGGGTGATCACTTGGTAAGTTCTATATTGTCTAAACACTGAGTCATACACCTGAAACCAATATAATATTGCACGTCAACTGTGATAAAAAATAAAAAATTAGGCCCTGGCCGGTTTGCTCAGTGGTAGAGCGTCGGCCTGGCGTGCAGGAGTCCAGGGTTCGATTCCCGGCCAGGGCACACAGGAGAAGCGCCCATCTGCTTCTCCACCCCTCCCCCTCTCCTTCCTCTCTGTCTCTCTCTTCCCCTCCTGCAGCCAAGGCTCCATTAGAGCAAAGTTGGTCTGGGTGCTGGGGATGGCTCTATGACCTCCGCCTCAGGGGCTGGAATGGCTCTGGTTGCAACAGAGCAATGCCCCAGATGGGCAGAGCATCGCACCCTGGTGGGCATGCCGGGTGGATCCTGGTCGGGCGCATGCGGTAGTCTGTCTGACTGCCTCCCCGTTTCCAACTTCAGAAAAATACACACACACACACAAAAAAAATTACTTAAAGTAAAAAACAAACAAACATGAAGAATGCTGATTCCCTTGGAAGCCAGTGGTTCTATTTCTATCAGTATTGTCAAGGAAAAACTCTGGCACATCCCACAAATACGTTTACTAAAAAGTATTCATCCATCTCATTTGTAATATCATAAAACTGGAACTTAAATGTCCAAGAGTGGAGGATGGTTAATAAGTTAGGGTGTGTGCATAAGAAGGAGTACTGTGAATTCAGGTAATACCAAGTTAAAATTTAATGATATGAAAATACAATGTTTTGTTCAGTGGAATAAACAGAAAAAGGATAAATACAGTATAGTCTCAATTCAGTGCTTTTTTTTAAAGGGGAGATCTTATATTCACATACACACGCATGGACACACAAACATGACCTAGAGAAAAGATCAGAAGAAAATGCCCCCAAAACACTAGCAGTGATAGCTCTCTGAGTGGGGGAGTTATGGGTAATTCCTATTTTCTCCTTTTTCTGTACTCATCAATTTTCTAAAAATCTATTTTATTGTTACATCATAATTATGTCTGTTTTATCTTATGATTGATCTATCTAGAAGAATAAGTCTTTGATCTACCAACCGTCTATCCCAACTTCTGTCTCCCACCCATCCATCCACTCACCCACCCATCTACTCATCCATCCATCCACCTACTCATCCATTCATCCATCCATCCATCCACCCACCTATCCACTCATCCATCCACCTACCTATCCATTCATCCATCCATCCACCCACCCATTCATCCACTCACCCATCCATTCATCCATCCATCCACCCATCCACTCATCCATCCACCAACCCATCCATTCATCCATCCACCCATCATCCATCCATCCACCCACCCACCCATCCATCCATCCACCCACCCACCCATCCATCCACTCATCCATCCACCTACCCACCCATCCATCCACTCATCCATCCATCCACGCACCCACCCACTCATCTGTCCAACTGTAAGTCTTGCAGTATTTTTGTTTGACCAGGTGAGTGTAGACCCTCTGGCCTGGAGCTGAGGGACAAGCCTGGGTGACAGGTTGGAAGTTGCCAGTACCTTGTAGCTGACTTGCACGATCTGGAGGAAGATGGAGAGGGGCAGGCAGAGGAGAATGTCGCTGACAAGAGCCCAGCCGGAGCCAAAGTCCCTGTGGATTGGGATAGGAGGGACGTAGCGCATCCATGAGACCTCATCCACATACACTAGGAAGAAACCAGAGATGGGGCCAGGTCATGATGGGGCTCTCACCTCCTGGTAGGTCTTGGCTCTCTCCTACCACAGACTGACAAAACTCTACTCGTCGGGCAGGAAGCCCAGAGGGTCAGGAAGTTTAGATTATGCGTCTGTTTTGGTCAGGGTAGTGTGGGGCTTGCCAGTTCAGATAAGAACACGGAACCATAATGACTCCCCTTCGGACCCTGCTGCCGCCCACCTGGCCTGTGCGTCTCACCCGTCTCTGTGCCGAGCTCCACTTCAGTCTCCCAGACCGCTCCCTCCTGGGCGTCCTTCGGCAGGGCATCAGAGGGGGCCTCCGGGTACTTTCTGGAGGCGGGCATGGCTCCAGGCCGGCCCAGCTCCTGTGCGCCCAGTCTCCTTTCACTGCTGAGGCCCAGCGTCTCGACCGTGTTGCTGACAGGGTGCCCATAGACCAAGTACCACAGAAATGTGTGGACCATCCGCAGGCGAGACATTTTGGGCAGAAATCCGAGAGAACGCCCAAGTCCAGGAACTGAGGCAAGAAAGGGAGAGGGTAGTGCTTGAAAAGTCCCAGATCAAGTCAGCTCACGTCACTCAAACCACTATTGTTGCCACTATGGCTCAGGCGCCAGCGGGACAGCAAATGTTCCCACTCTCTTGGAAGTTACTTTCTGGTGGGAAAGAGCAGACAATACCAAAACATCTAAAACAATACATCATATGGAAACAGCTGGTGCAGTAAATAAGCAAGGAAGGACGGGGGGAGGGTGTGATTCTATACCGAGGCCAGGACAGGCCTCACGGGGAGAGGCCTTGGCGAAGTCCTCAGGTCTGTGACTGGCGGCCATGCAGAGACCTGAGGCTGTGCAACCCGGCTGAGTGCCCGATACACTCGAGGAAGGGCCGGGAGGCTGGAGTGACAGGGTGGAGCGGAGAAAGAGAGTGCAGGCGATGACCCGGAGTGGGATGGAAAAGGGAGCCACCACGGAGAGCCTGACAGACCTCTGTCTAGAACTGGCTTGATGGGGTTGTGCAAAATATTCCAAAATCTACGTTCTTTTAAAGCACCTTATTTCTTTGCTGGAACAAATAAAGCCTTTCCCGGTGAGAGAGAACAGGCGAGGGTCACGGGGCACACGGGAACAGGGCGGTGAGGACATGTGGCCAGAGGTCCCTCCTCCCCACCACCCTGGTCCACTGGAGAAGCACACTCGCTGCCTTCTGTCACTCAAGTGCATGTGCTCGTCAGCTGCACACACACGTGCTCACGTTTCTCCTTGTCTGAGCTTTCCACCAGTGAAACCCTGACAGTAAAGGTCACGCTCGTGTGACAGTAACCTTCGGGAAGATGAGTCATACAAATGGCTCTTCTGCCTGGAAACCCCGAGTTTGCTACGTCCCACACCAGGACATTTCTCTGCCTGGCACAGGTCTGTGCCCTGAGAAGTCGTCTATGCCCTCCCCACCAACACAGACACCGATGACTAGGGAGGAGGGAAGCACCCCGTTAGGAAGCCCTGTCCCTGCCCCCTCCCACATTCACATTAGAGCAGCTCGGGGGGGTGACGGAGGAGACAGCTCTGTTAGAGACCTGACTTGGGCAAACAACACCAACGCTCGAACTCGCCAATGGCTGTAACTACCAGAAGGCTTCTGGGGTCAGGAGAGGTGGAGATTTTCTGTGCTTTATAGAATATTCCAGCCCAAGGATCATTAGAAGAAGGAGCTATCTTTGTGAATAATTCCTCATGTTGGGATCTAGCCTAATTTCACCTGAGTCTCACCATAGCCTTGTGAGGTATGTTGGCAAGAATCATTCCCATCTTGCAGGTAGGGAAACTGAGGCCGGTGAAATCATGTGACCAGCCCACACGGCGCGCCAGTCACTGAGCCTTATTCTCTGACTGCAGCCCAGTGCTTAGATGTAAAACCCTGAGAGACTTAACTGGCACCATGCAAACAACAAATGAAACACGATCAGACATCAACTAGAAGCTGCTTGTTACCTATAACAGGGTTGTAGTTTTTAAGCTGGGTTATACCCATCTTCTCGTCAGTTTTCTTCACCCGTCCACTTTCTGGTTTAGAGGAAGCACTCAGCTGAGAGTCTCCTGACCCACTTGGGTCCTCTTTTCCTTGACTTTCTTCTTCGGTATCCCCTTGGGGCGCCGGAAGCTGGGGCCCTTTAGCCCTGCAACCAAAGAACAAGACTGATGTTATGCTGAGAAAACCCAGGGCCGAGAGAAATGACAGGGTCAGTTCTCATGAATCACATGAAGCCATTCAATCCTGAGGTTTCAAACTCAACTGCCTGTAGAGGCCAGGCAGACGTAAATGGATGAAATGTGTCAAGGTCACCAGACACCGGGGAAAGGAGGCCTGTGGTGCCCTGGAGCGTGTGTGCACCCCGCCTGCAGGGCAGCTGCCACCTGTGAGGACAGGAGCCCGACGCACTAGGTCCTCCGACACGCTCAGGAATGCCAGAAATCAGAAACCTGGCTCATCAAGCCGCACAAAGCAGCGCCTGCGAGCGAGAGCCAGGCCTCGCTCACCCACGCGCACCTGGTTTGAGCCCAGCTAAGCAGCCTCTTGGTCCAATCGATGGTTTATGGACAAGATTAGAGAAGAGCGCGGAGAGACCACAGAGTCGTTTGGGGCCATTATGAGACTGAGCGCTTTTACATGTCACAGGGCCTCACTGGGAGTGCTCTGCTCACCATTAGAATAGAATTAAGAATGTGAGGATTTTCTTTTTGCTTCAAGATTCCAGAAACTGACCCTTGTCAGACTAGGAGTCGTGAACCATGAACCATAAACCCAACCCAGTGAGTTCACGGGTTTCACACAAGAATAAAGGGCTTTTGTGCAAATAGCTTCAGGAGTGAAGACAAAGCCACTTGCCTGTTTCCGGTGTTGGAGTTGGAGATCCGGAAACGAACCTGCTCGATGGCACTTCTCACCAGAGGGTCGTTCTGGTCCAAGGACGGGTGCACCACCAGGTCCACCTGCAGACAGGGCCGAGAGTCGCAGAGGGCGGGGGGGGGGGGGGGGGGGGGGGGAGGCGGGGGAGGCTGGGCACCATGCTCGGCTCTAACTTTTCCAAAAGGCAGGAGACGGAAGCAGAGCACACGGCTAAAGAGCCTGCCACCGTCAGACTCCCCGGGCGATCGGGCGAGAGAGTTCGCCGTCCCTAATTGGCTACTTTGCTCAGGGGAGGACTTCTGGTCTAGAAGCAGAGTGGCCTTCTGGGGGGTCCCTCGCTGGTGGTCCCGGCCTACCGGCCTCGCCTCGACCCGGCTGGCCACAGCCGATGCCAGCTCCTGCTGAGTATTTCCTATAGTTGCTTTTGAGTCCTGAGGGCTTCCATCTGGAAAAGGTGCCTGGCTTTCCCTAACCCCACACTGAGTGCCACGGCAGGACTCCTGCCAGGCACGCTGCTCAACAAACCGGCAGAGGCTCAGAGCTGCTCTGTCGCTCTACCTTTCCCACAGCACCGAAGCTGAGCAGAGCGGGTACCACTGCATGCGGGACAACCAGGTGACACGAGGGGAACTTAGAAGGGCATGAGTGACAGCTGTGCAGGAGATGGAGGCACAATGGCCTGGGCACCTGGACAGCAAGGCTTCCTTTTGTTTGTTATTGGCAGGCGAGAACAAGGTAAGGTTTTCTGAATGGCTTACTGGCCAGCAGGTTTCATGCCAAAAATGGCCTGAAAGAGGGCCAGTCACAGGGAACAGGCAGCAACGCCCAGATGGGGGCTTTCAAAGGCAGCCTTGGCTCAGTCTCTCCTGCTCCTCGTTTATAAAATGAGGACCCTTCCCTTAGGCCCTGCCAACCTTTCTGTGGTTTTGTGAGGCTCAAACGAGGTCCAGTTAGCCAACACCGAGACTGTAAAAGCACGGTGAAACACAAAACATTCCCATTTCCTCACTTTGCAAAGCCAAATGGTGCAGCCAACTTCCCAAAGGCCAAACGGCAGGCGGCCAGGTGCAGGGCCGAGGCGAGGGCTGGGCACGGCCACGGTGGCCAACACAGCGCCGGAAGACCAGGAGGCTGCCCGAGGCGCCATGCTCTGGGGCCAAAGTGCTGCCGAGACACGTACGCTTCCTCTGGAGGCAGCTGACCTAAACTGCAAGCCCTTCCGGCGGGAAGCGTGGGTGCCGTTAAGTGGCACCACAACAGTGCTGCTGCGGCGAGAGGCCCCCAGGACTGGGCCCTTCATCCCTGAGGTTTCATGATCCTCGGGGTGCACCCACGGCACCTGCATCCCTCCCCACTCCTGGCGCAGTCCTCCCGGCACTGCCTGGTGGACACGGGGCCAAGGAGGAGCCGGAGACACAGTGGCCCCCCTTGCCAGACGGCCCCTCTCCACTCTTAAACGAGGGGAGGTTTTCTTGCCCTCAGGTTCTGCCCTGAGAGGGAGGGCCGTCTGAGACCTGCTCTGTGCAGACGAACAGAAATCAGAGGTGCTCCAGCCGGGGGGCGGGGCTCTGTCCTCTAGGGACAGACGTCAGCACGGGGCCTCCCGCCCCTGCGCAAAGGGCTGAGCGGCCGGCGGGCTGGGGACAGGAGCAGAACAAGGTCAAGGGGACTCATAGCAGATACAGACACTCATGAGCGCTGCCAACTGGGAATGGTAGAAAATGTGTTTCTTAAGTCATTGTTTTGTATTGCTCTATGTTTTTCAAATATCAAATGTCTCAATAAATAAGATAAAGTAAAAAAACCCAGAAGTGCCTTTGCCAGCTTATTAACAAAACAAAACATCAAAGCAGAGCTCTCTCAAGGCAGAGACTTAAGTATAGTCAGAAAAAGATATTGGGAAATTACAAGTGACTGTCCCTGCAGCACTGTTCCCTCTGGTCCCAGTGCCCAGCTGGGCTCTCAAATTATTCTGACCCAAAAAAACTTAGGCCTTAGAATATGTGCAAAGCCACTGAGCTACAGTTGCTATGGGAATGGCCCCAAACTTTGCACAGAAACAGATAAATTGAGACAGAAGAGATGTGTTGTTCCCCATCGGTAACCCCAGCAGTGCATCCTAATTAGCCACAGCCATCATTTCCTCCGGGAGACGCTGCCTCAGATCTCTGTGGAAAACATGCTGCTGCTTAGTCTAAACGTCCCACCTCCTGAATGTTGCCTAATTTCCACCCGTGCTGCCCTGCTGTGCGTCAGTCAGGGAGCCCGCCTGCCCTCCTCTCTCCGGGCGGCTGCAGGGCTGGGCACTGCCTGGGGCAGCATGGGCCGCTCTGGGCCCAGCACCTCGCTCCTCTGCTCTGTTTCCAGCTTCCACAGAGAGGTGGGTGACCCTGGCCCCCAAATTTAGGGGGCATGATGGGAACTTCCGAGTTACTGACAACAAAGGAATGACCGAGACAGAACAAGGACATGAGAAGCTAGACAAGGAAACTCCCACAGCGCCCGGCTGGCTCTGTGGGCGTCAGGAGCCCGTGGTTACCTTCTTCTTGATGCCATCTTGAATCACCGTGGTCCGGAACAGTCTTAAGAGGCCTTCCTCAGACAGGTTCCGCACCAGGCGGATGATGGACTTCTTACAGCACTTGGTGGGCACGCCTTCTTGCTTCTCCTGGTCCATGACCATTTTCTGAATCCTGGGGCATCACAAAATAAGCACTCAACATTTCTAATCTCAACAGGGAAGGCCCTTCTCAACCCAGGCCACTGGATGCCTCCTGGAGTCCAGAGGAAACGAGGGAGCTAAGCGAGCATCACCCCTAGAAGGCTGACTTCCTGAGGCAGTAAGACCATTCCTCTCTGGGACCAACAGTGAGTCAAGACAGCCCACCACTCGCAGAGGCTTCACGCTCTGAGCTCAACCCCCCGAGATCAAGAGATCACATGGCCTGTGGTGATGCCAGAGGAAGCGAGTAGCCAGGCCGGCCGCCTATCCTTACAAAGTCCTGATGCCGAGTTGACATCCAGTGAGGAATATTCCAGTTTACACTGTCAACACCTTCAGGCCTGAAGTTCCCTGATTCCTGTCCTCAAACACCTTCTTCTCTAGACCTCAGAGTCACTGCGGGGATGTTTCCAGGTCACCGATGGGAATGGCAGGGACAGCAGGGACATTTAGAACATCTGGCCAAACCCATCACTGCACAGAAGAGGGGAGCTCAGCGGCAGTATCTGCAGATGCCCTCTCCCCCTCGCCTGGTTAGAAGAGTCACGTCCTTGACTCAGCGGCTCTCACGCTGGGAGCCTCAGAAGCCGGGAAGACGCTGCCCAGAGGGTGGTGGAAACGGGTTGAGGACCAGATCAGAGCGCGGAGCCTCCACGTGAACAGAGGCCCCGCCCACAGGAGTTCTGTCTTTTGTTCTGCTTTCCTGTAAGGTTCTAGCCACCGCTACTGCCCGCCTAAGTTTTCTCTTCCCCCTTCGCTGCCGCAACGTCTCCAAGGAAGGACAGAGGCACGCGCACTTCCCCCAGGGATTCTAGTTCTTGCTCAGTCACCTCTCCCTGTCCACGGTATTGATATTCCTCAGTGTCTACACTTGTCAAATCACAAGGACAAACTCTAAATCCTCTTACTACAGAGGGATACTATGAGAATCTGAACGGGGAAGGGAGATTCAAACGGTTCCTGGTCATTTCTGTACTTGACTAATTGGCATGAGATTAGCATTAGTGCAAGACAGACGACTCCTTACGTGAACAAGCTCTCGATTAAGCGGAGGTTGGTGACAGCTTCTATGATCAGGTTCCTGCGTTTCAGCAGGCGGTAGGTTTCGTGGGGTTTGTCCTGGCCTGGGCCGTGCTTCCCAGCCTTCTGGGAACTGCTGCTCTCCTAGAACAAGGACCAAAAGCACAAGAACACAGGGGCTCAGCACAGCGTGGGGGCAGACACCACTCCTCCTTATGGAGTTTCTACGCCCACGTCTCCAGAGGAAAGCCCAGAGGGCTGCTGCCCCAAGTCTCGCCCGCCGCACTATTTCAGTGCTTTGAAACGACGGGGACATCTGCCGCAGGCAATCTGGGGTCTCTGTGGAGGCCGCTGGTTGCAGAACAGGGCTCAGAGCGAGCACTGCAGCACTTCTGAAGCACTCACTCCGTCTCCTCTCGGGTCTTCCCCAAGAAACCCATACAGCGAGCAGAGCTCCACGCCACTCTAGTCAGCTTGTTTTCATCAAAAACTTCCAACCACCTTATTGTTACGCTTCCCATTTTATGGACGTGGAAACCAGGGCTCAGCGAGGCGAAGGAACTGTCCAGGTTCACAAGCATGGATGTGCGCCAGGACACGTCCTGCCTCCCGGGCGCCTGACTCCAAATCCGGAAATCCCGGCGACCTCCCTGGGGACAGAAGACAGGCCAGAGCCAGGCTCCCGAGGGCAGCGCGGCCGCCCTAGGCAGATCAGGCCCTGTGGCGGGGAGGGAGGAAGGGAGCGGCCAGTGCTCCCCCTGGTACCTGGCCGGCGCTCACTTCTGTCCACGGCTCCCCTCCCAGGGGCCTGAGCAAACCTGCCCAGCAGCTCCGGGGTCAGAGCACAGCAAAACGGGCACCAATGCGAACGGAAACCCCACTCTAACATGTTCCCTGCAAACCACGTGGGCCCAGGGCCTGTTTTGCTGGTCCCTCCTCAGTGGAGTGGCACTTTCAGGAGAACGAAGTCACCCAGAGGCTACTCAGTGGTGGTGTCACAACCAGAGGCTACTCAGTGGTGGTGTCACAACAGGCCACGTCCCTGCCTTCTGCTGGAGCTTCAGGCAGGAGGGTTCCAGGGGCGAGGAGACAAAGACTCAAGAAGGGGATCGGGTGGCTGGAAGACTTTCGTCCTCTTGCACCTCAGAGCAGACATTGAAGAGGCACATGAGTCCATGCGGCCACTTCTGGGGGCCGCAGGAGAGCACAGGGAGCAGCGGGTGCTCTGGGAACAGCTTTCACGAGGAAGAGAAAGTGCTGAGCTGGGAAGTGAGCACGGGAGTTCTAGGACCTGGAGCATGGACCAGGTCAGGAGGTGGGGGAAGGGCACGCGGGCCCCCGGGCCCTGCTGGGATGCACCTGCAGCAAGCCCAGGTCAGGAGGTGCGGGAAGGGCACGCGGGCCCCCGGGCCCTGCTGGGATGCACTCACAGCAAGCCCAGGTCAGGAGGTGGGGGAAGGGCACGCGGGCCCCGGGCCCTGCTGGGATGCACCCACAGCAAGCCCAGGTCAGGAGGTGCGGGAAGGGCACGCGGGCCCCCGGGCCCTACTGGGATGCACCTGCAGCAAGCCCAGGTCAGGAGGTGCGGGAAGGGCACGCGGGCCCCCGGGCCCTGCTGGGATGCACCTGCAGCAAGCCCAGGCTCTGCAGGTAGAGAAATACTGACCATGACTGGACAGGGAGGCGTTATGGCATCACACGGACAGGAAAGGGCCAAGTTTTTAGAAAAGCGCACAGCAAACCTTTCCCACCCCACCCCTTCTGCTACAGGGAGAAGAGCAGCAGGAGCCTCCAAGCAGAAGGGAGAAAGGGGCGGGGAAGTCCACACACAGGTCTAGTCCTCGTGGTGTCGTGACCGAGTAGGCACCTCGCTCAATCCCAAGAGCCCGACTCCCTACCCTGCCCCGGACCGGACCAGAGCTGGCGCTTGTCCCCAGGGCTGTGGTGGGGCCCGACAGAACAGCAGGGCAGCCTCCAGAGGCGCCCCGTCACTCTGTGCTCCTCCTCTGACTCCGTGTTTCTACAGTGCAGGGGGCACCACCAATACCTGGGCACAGTCAGGTGACAAAGGACAGTGAAATAATCATATAACGAGAAAGGGGCCCCTGTGTCAATCGACTTTTAATCTGTTTAATTACATGGTGAAAAGGCATTGGTTTGATGCTTCTGTGTCTCTAACCCTCTGACATACAACAGTATCTGGCCCCAATGTACCAATCCAGTTTTATTTCATCACATCTGTGTTAGGGTTTCCCTCGTGTGATGGTGGCGATACTGGCCTTTCATCGAACTCGGTTTCTCAGTGCGGCACTGCTGCCACCCTGCGCCGGCCAACTCTCCGCCGGGCGCTGTCCTGCACACTCTGGGCCACGTAACAGCACCCCGGCCTCTCCCTGCTGCATGCCAGCACCACCCTCTCCACCCACTTGTGACAATTAAAAATATCTCCAGACATTGCTAAATGCCCCACAGAGGGGAAACTGAGTCACTGTGAGAACCAATGATCTAAATTGGCCATGTAAAATGTCCCTCCCCAAAGAAATTTAAGTAAAAAGAGTGAGTTGCTGGCAGTTTCAAACATCTAGCTAACAGAGCAGGTGGAGGGCAGCGGGTGAGGCTGCGGGCAGGTGGCCCATGAATGAGCGCCTGACTGCTGCCCAGCACGGGCCGGGCACTCAGCACCTGCCGGCCTCTTTTTTTTTTTTTTTTGTATTTTTCTGAAGTGAGAAGCGGGGAAGCAGAGACAGACTCCCACATGTGCCTGACCGGGATCCACCCGGCATGCCCACCAGGGGGCGATACTCTGCCCATCTGGGGCATTGCTCCGTTTCAACCAGAGCCATTCCAGCGCCTGAGGCAGAGGCCACAGAGCCATCCCCAGTGCCCAGGCCAACTTTGCTCCAATGGAGCCTCGGCTGCGGGAGGGGAAGAGAGAGACAGAGAGGAAGGAGAGGGGGAGGGGTGGAGAAGCAGATGGGCGCTTCTCCTGTGTGCCCTGGCCGGGAATTAAACCCAGGACTTCCACATGCCGGGCTGATGCTCTACCACTGAGCCAACTGGCCAGGGCCATCTGCCGCTTTTTGATTCTGTTTTGTGATTCTGAAGCATGGAACTGGCAAGGCCGATGCCCGCCTGCCCAGACTGCTTCCCAGAGAAGAGGTGCCGCACTGCAGGCACTCGCTCACCTTCGGGTTCTCAAGCCTGACCTCTTCGATCACAGCTATGTTGCCGCTGTTATTCTCCACACACTGGGAGTCGAGGGACATGCTGGGGTCCGAGAGGCCGCTGCTGTCCAGCAGGCTGTCCCCGGTGACAGAGCTCCGGCCGGCTTTCTCCTCTGCAGCTGCCAGGGAGGTGGACGGCTGCTTCTTCAGCGAGGGCAGGCTGACTTTCCAGCCACCTGCAGTGGAGGGAAGAGTGAGCTGGGGCCTCGTCAAGGGGAGGGCGAGAGGGCACCGGGCTCCCGCCAGACCAGACCCGCACAGGCCACAGCCCCATGTGCCCGTGACAGACAAGGGCAGTGGGCCGAGTGCACGGTGCGCACACCTGTCATCAGCACCACCCTCCGCCCACTACACAGGCTTCCATAACTAAACTAAAAACCTGCCGATTCTGAGGTTGTTGGAGGGAAGGAATAGAAGCAGCTTATGGAATTCCATCCCTTTAATAGTAAAAACACAACAGAACAAACAAAACATCTGCCAAGGAGCCAGACACACGACCCTCTCCTCCAAGCTTCTGATGTGTGACACAGCCGGTCCCGCATGAGGGCATCATGAGGACACGCGGGTGCCTGCCGAGCTGAACAAGCGATTGTCTGAAGAAACCCAGAGGGAGGGGGGACCGGCTGCAGCTCCGACTGAGGGCGCCCACCCTGCCCCCTCTCCCGCCGCCGCGGGCCCAGGGAGCCCGTACCCTTGGTGGGGGTGGAGTGATGAGGCTGGGTCCCGAGGCCGCCGCTCGAGGACTTTGTGTCCCCCTGGGACGCTCTGCCTCTCTTTCTGCTGCTGCTGCTGCTGCCCTCCTCCTCACTGTCCGACTCAGAGAGGAACGTGTCCTCCCCCTCCGCTGGGCAGGACTCCTCAGGCACGGAGGCCAAGCTGACGGTGGTCAGCAGCTCGCCACGGGCTTTCTCCCTCTCGTACTGCCGGCTGAGGTCGCTCTCCTCCGCGAACATGCAGGAGATGTACTTGGTGGTCCGCTGCCGCCCTTCGTCCTCCATGAACCCCTGGGGAGACGAGACGTGCTCAGTCGCTCAGCAGGGGGCGCTGTCGCACACAGGTGCTCAGGGGCGCTGTGGGGCTGCAGTGTGGGTTTCCTCAGCATCCCTGCCTTCAGCTGTGTCTGCTCCACCTCACACCCAGGGCCCTAGCCAGGCCCCGCCCTGCCGAGGGTCCCTCAGGGCTTCCTGCCTCGTGGCCCCCCAGGTCCTGCACGCCTGTCGGAGATGGGTTTCTCATTTGCAATCCTGACTGTGTGTCTGCTCCGTGAGACTGAGCTCCCTGCAGGCAGGGCCCTAACGTGCTCTTCCACGTGTCCCCAGTGCCTGGCTCGGGACTAAGCCCCAGAGAACTGGTTAGTAAGCACCGAGTGTTTGCTATACAAAATCGGACGGTTTAGAACTGTTATCACAGACTGCTGAGCCAGGGCCGGGCGGTCACCAGCTCCAGCCAGCCACCACCATGAGGACAGACGACAAGGCCATCACGAAACCAGGCTCCCTCCGCCTTCTAGGACAGGGAAGAGGGGCTCTCCCGGGGCCTTACGTCAGAAAGAGTAACATGTTTACATGCCAAGCACACGCTCAGGACAGCGCCAAGTGCCCTGCATCATTGCCCTAACTCTAACACTGCCTTCCAGGAGGAGGGCCGGAAGCTGCCGGCAGAGCACAGCACACAGGCTGAGGGGGCAGGTCGGAACGTGGACAGGAGACCACGCCACGCGGGGCTGCCAGCTCAGCGTCCCGGGAGCCAGAAGGTGGAAACCAATGAAGAGCACAGTGCTGGGGAGATGTGACAGGCCTGCGCCCTGAGTTTGGCCCCTGGCAGCCATCTGCCTCCCTGAGAGAGACAGCAGGCCCGTCGCGCTTCCTGACCCACTGAGACACCCCTTCACAGTCACACTGCAGGCGCATCCAGACAGCGAGGTGCGCAGGGGACTCGGGTGTTACCTTGACAACTTTGAACCTTTGAAGGAGACGACACAGCATTCTTGCTTCCAGCTTCCCCACATTCATGGCCACTCGGATTTCAGCCTGGGAAATTCCCTTCGTGCCTCTGCGCTCGACTGTGTGAAACGAGATCCTTGAGCCCCCAGCTCAGCAAAGGGGCCGCTGTGGTCGGTCAGCTCCCTCCCACCTTTCAAAGCAGACATTCCAGCCCATGAAACCAACAAACAGAGTAAAACAAACGCCTGCCCTCGCCCCGCCCAGCGCTCTCGAGCACTGCCACTGACAGCCAGGTTTTAAGCGCTCACCATCCAAACATCAAGAGATCAACTGCTGACCTACTAAGTTCCAGCAGAGGAAGCTAGCTCTTTCACATGAATGGATTTTTTCAGATAAATGACATGAACCCCTTTAAAAAGCATCAAAATAGTTTTTAATTAAGAACTTTAAAGATATCCCTGTCTTTGCCAGTAGACACAGACATCACAGACACCGTCAGTGCTGCCCAGCCGCGCCGCCAGCCAGCAAGGGCAGAGGGCATGCTGCCTGGCCCGTCTACGTGGGCAGCGGACGGCCGTGCTTCCACACCTGCTCCATCTGGCCTGTCAGCGCCCCCCTGCTGCTCGGTCACAGCCGGTGCTGTTCCTGCGTCCCTGCCCAGGAAGTTCTAAATGTACTGGACCACTGGAGACCGGGAGCTCCAGGAAGGAGCTGGGGTACATGGCAGGAAGTCCCCCCGTAGAAGACATGGACTGTAGGGCAGACTATCTGGCAAACCTCACTGACTGCTCAGAAATATTTCCCCTTCACGTCCTGATCCACCGTACACTTGAGGCGGCCAAACAAACCCATCTGGAAAAAGGAGGTTTGCTGTATGGCACATGTTGAAAAATAAACATCAGCATGAAAGGTGATCAGAACAGGCCCCCACACTGAACCAGTAACATGCTGATGGTGGGGTGAGAGCGCTCAGGGCAGCTTCTCCCAAACTTTGTTCTGGGAACCCAGTCTGAGAGATGTTAACAGTTAACAAAAACTGCCTAACGCCCCCAAAAGAGCTGTGCTGATTTGCCAGTGTGTCCTTGAACCTGCGGCTAACCCAGCTCTCCTGAGCCACCCGGCCTTGTGCTGCTCCCGTCCCGCAAGGAGGGGCACTGCTGTCTTACACAGACCTGAGGGGACATAGGGATAGGCTGAGGGACGAGGGAAGACAGCTTTTCCCCTTTACCACTGGGATTCTCAGCCTGCAGTGACTCCAGATCAGTTTTAGAGGGGAGGTGGCTCTTCAGTCTCTGGGAAATGATACTAATTGCTAATATTTTCAGTGCTTTGTATGCACCAGGTACTGCCCCAAACGTCTTCCTCATTCCTCATTCAGTTCTCATTACGTGCGTGGGTGGACACTATCCCACTTTGCAGATGAGGGAACTGAGGTGTGGAGGACCTTGCTAAAGTCACAGGGCTAACAAGTGGCCCAGCAAGGAGCCAAACTCAAATCTGACCCTAAGGCTACGTACGTCCTCCAAGGAACCACGGTGCTTCCTGCTTCCCGCCTTTGACACACGGGCAAAACATTTCTCAGCTCTGATGGTCGGAACCGTCCGCAGCGGGTGTGAGAACGGGACTTACTGAGTTCGTAGGTCTGCGTGAGCATGTCCCGCTCATACACGATGTCCACCGTAGGCAGCCCCTTGGAGATGAGCTCCTCATCGTCATCGTCGTCCTGGTCGTCTTCGACCTTCCGCTTGAATTCCTTCAACAGCTTGAGGCAGCGCACCATGATGTCGGTCCCTGCAACACAGGCACGTGTCTGCCAGCAGCGAGAGCAGCAGGGTAGGGGGGGGGGCAGACCCAGAGAGAGGGCACACACAGTATCGAGCCTGAAACCTCTCCGACTACAAGACTGAAAACTTATTCCATAAACGGTTTTGCTTTTTAACATAAATTAATAGTCCTGTTATAAAAACAGCAGTCTTCTGTGGAGATGAGCCCCAGGCTTGTCCCCGCCTCCCCAGCCCAGAACAGCGCCAGTACACGGCAGGCACGCTTGTCCCCGCCTCCCCAGCCCAGAACAGCGCCGGCACACGGTAGGCAGGCTTGTCCCCACCTCCCCAGTCCGGAACAGCGCCGGCACACGGCAGGCACGCTTGTCCCCGCCTCCCCAGCCGGAACAGCGCCGGCACACGGTAGGCACGCTTGTCCCCGCCTCCCCAGCCCGGAACAGCGCCGGCACACGGTAGGCACGCTTGTCCCCGCCTCCCCAGTCCGGAACAGCGCCGGCACACGGTAGGCACGCTTGTCCCCGCCTCCCCAGCCCAGAACAGCACCGGCACACGGTAGGCACGCTTGTCCCCGCCTCCCCAGCCCGGAACAGCGCCGGCACACGGTAGGCACGCTTGTCCCCGCCTCCCCAGCCCGGAACAGCGCTGGCACACGGTAGGCACGCTTGTCCCCCCCCTCCCCAGCCCGGAACAGCGCCGGCACACGGCAGGCACGTTTGTCCCCGCCTCCCCAGCATGGAACAGCGCCGGTACACGGCAGGCACGCTTGTCCCCACCTCCCCAGCATGGAACAGCGCCGGCACACGGCAGGCACGCTTGTCTCCGCCTCCCCAGCATGGAACAGTGCCGGCACACGGTGGCACGCAAGCAGTACTGCTGAAGAATGAAAAACACCTTTTCCTGAAGAAGCTGACACCCTCTGCCAGCCGAGTGCAGCAGCAGTGTGAGTTCTACAGCCTTCTGGCCATTTCGGGAGGCCTTTAACCCAGTGACTGCAAGTGCAGGAATTCAGTTCAAGAAAATAAAAAGAGGCGAAAGCCGCCACCATAATAGGCCCACCCAGCACTCTGTGTAGCACTAGCTTTTATGAATAAAACAATGGTGGGGAGTCAGTGGCGGCACCCAGAGAAGCCGCCACACACTGGGCTGGCGCTGCCTCCAACCGTCACACTGCTCTGACATTCCGCCCACAGCCCAGCACAGGGAAAGAAAGCAGTGTGTGCCTTGCTGGAGCGAGGCGAAGGTGCAGGAGAAGCTACACATGCGAACTCGCTGGATCCTGACAACCCTGGGCAGCACTTCACCGTAAGAAAACCGAGGTACAGTGGGGTCCACTAACCTATCTGAGCATCCGACAGCTTGCAAGCAACAGGGGCAAAGTTCCTCGGGCAGGACCGCTCTCCAACATGGGAGGGATGGTTCTGCACTGAGCTGTCCTATGATACATGGCGGTGTGGAGGCAGAACAATGTCCCTTAAGGACACCCACAGCCTGATTCCTGGAACCTATGAATGCTATCTCCTGTGGCAAAGGACTTGCAGGCGTGACTGGGCTTTTGTGGTGGTGGTGGAGGATTATTATCCAACGAGCCCAGTGTCACATCAGTGTCCCTGGAAGAGGCAGGCAGGAGGTAAGAGGGGGAGACAGAAAGTGCCATACTCCTGGATCTGAAAACGGAGGAAGGGACCCTGAGCCAAGGACTGCAGGTGACGTCTAGAAACGGGACAGTGCCAGGGAACGGATTCTTCCAGAGCCTCCAGAAGCAGCCCGGCCCTGCTGACAGCCTGACCTCAGCCCAGCGCCGCCTGTGCAGGAATGTGGCCCCACGGGCCTTCCTGGGGTGTGAAAGGCCTGCACCAGAGCCCGGCCAACTGATGTCCGAGCAAGGTCAGGTCCAACCACTCCGTAGGGCAGGGGAGCTTCGTGGGGACAGAGCGTGTGGCTTAGAGACGTTCATAAACCAGAAAGCACCTCAAGGCCCTGAACTCCTCAAGTTTTACCCTCAGAGTAAGGTCCGCCAAGGAAGACCCACCAGAACTTTCCAGGAGGGCCAGGTCGGGCAAACAGCAGAAATGTGGGCAGCCGTGGCAGTCTTCAGGCACTGGCCTGGGGCTAACTCCTCGGTGACAGAGAATCCCCCAGGTCATGACTGTTTCAGAGTGGAAACATGAAGCCACAGGCAGCACAGGCTCCTCGAGGCCTCTGCTCCCTCCGCGCCATGCCGTCCAGGCCCTCCCAGGTCCCTTGCTTTCTGGGACTCCCCTTGGCTCCAGGTCCCCGCCTTCTCCCTCTACTTCTCTCTGCTCCATGGGGGCCTTAAGCACCCAGGAGGAAGAACGTGGACACGGGGACTCCTGAGCCCATCGGGAGGGGTGAGAACTGTATCAAGGCTAACACGACCGGGGCTGGGTCCTCCCTTGGAATGGAGGCACCGGCTGGCCGACAAACAGGGCAGATGTCCACCAGGCCATTCCCCACAGTCTTCCTCTGTCCTCTACTTGAGCCCCTCCCAGCCCCCACCCCTCACCTCACTCCTAAGATGGTACTCACTGAGCAATCTGCTGTTCCTAGTATCAGAACTCCTGCCATTTCTTGAATATGAGCCGCGTTCTGGACAGTGATCTCAGCTCTCCACATGTGCCACACGAGCTAGTCTGCACCACAGCCTTAGGGGTAGGTATTACCACCCCGTTCACACTCAGATAACATGAGCCCTAAGGAATTTGCCCAAACCCCCACCCAGGAGCAAGTGAGAAGCTGGCTTTTACCAGGCAGTCTGTCGGAGCCTTTGATGACACAGAGCTCCTAGCTGACAGAAGTCCATGGGACCGAGAACAGTGGTGACCTGGGGCCAGGGACCATGCTTCTGCGTGAGCAGGGGATACCTTCAGCAACAGCCCAGCGCTTTCCCTTCCACTCCTTTGTAACTTCGTCAAGGGGCTCACTAGCCAGGAAGACACATAGAACGACCCTCCAAACACAAGTGGGAGAGGAGAAATGTCACTATACACTCGTGGACTCAAAGGCCAACAAAGGGAAAACCCTCTCGGCCACTGAATGTCCTGCTCCGCACAGCGTCACAGAAGCCTGGGCCACTTACCCACGCTGTGCCCGCCTGTCTCTCTCAAGTTGCCGCCCTCGGGGACACTCCTCTCTCCCCAGGCCACATCAGGCGTTAGAGGGGCAGCACGCACATGGTGAAGGGTCTGGACTCGCCTGCTGGAGCTGGCATGTAACCCTGGGCAAGCTGGCCACCCGGCCTCAGCCTCGGCTGTCCTGCCTGTCACCTAGGGCCGACGACCACGTCCAGCCCCACGACGTGTGGGAGAACAGTCAGACACAGCTGGTAAAGGACGCCAGGCATCATGGAATAGTTTCACTGGCCCTTTATATCTTCCTCAGAGTTCTAGAGTCTTCTCAGCCTCAGAGTTTCGATGTTTATTATTAACACTGAATAGTAACAGCTCATACTTGCCTTTTTAAGGAGCCTGTTCCAGACCACAAGTCCGCTACAACCAGGCCAAAGGGCGAGAGCGAGGCCCAGCCAGCACCCTCAGGCAGGGGAGCGCAGCCCGCCCCTCCCTCTGCGCTGCACTCCGCAGCCAGCAGTGCCCAGGCAGGATGCTGGCTGCCAACGGCAACCTGACACCTGGGCGCTGGGCTTGCTCTCCAGGAACGAGAGGCAGCAGAGCTACAACCACATCGCTCCCTGCACGAGCTCTGAGCGCATGGGATTCTCGGCATTTAAAAACGCGTGGTGCTAATGCCAGCAGCTCAGCCGCTCAGCACAAAGGAACCATGCAGGTTTTTTTGTGTCAAAGACCCAGGACTAGCTCGCCTTAGCATGAAGAAAGAACGGCTTAACTTTGACACTCAGAAGACCCAGAAAAGCAGAAGGGAGGGGTGACTCCTCACTGAGCGCCACCTTGTGTCCGGTGTTTCCAGGAGCTAGTCACTTAATCATCCCGTGGATTCTGTGTTCTTATCGCCATTATGAGAAAGGAAACTGAAGCTCAGAAGGGTCAAGTGATCTACCCGATGTGCTGGACCCAGCAAGTGGCCCTTCTTCCACACTAGGTTACCTGGCTGGGCTAGAATTTCGCATTTCTCCCAGACAGCACTGTTTGGGGTCAGGGAAAACCCGGGGAGGCTGGGAGGTGGAGCCCACAACTTGTTTCTCCCATTCCCAGGAAAAGCTCTCCTCTGACCCCCAGCAGAACGGCACTCACAATGTGAGCCCCCCGAGGAAGAACAGAAGCAAGATGGGAACAAGGAGCACCGACACCGACTTCCTCCTGAAGAGCCACAAGCCAAGGGGAAGTCCTGCTGGCGAGCCGGGCAGATGCTAGGAGATTCAGTGTTACTCTCCTCCCCCCACCAACACACACACACACGCGTGTGTGCGCACACACACGCACATTCCTGACCCGGGGCCAGGCTGGTCAGTGCTCGAGTCATTTCGAGTCTGGATGATAAGCTGGCCCACGGGAAAGTCTGAGGCCGCGACTCCCATGGGCACCTGCAGAGGCCCGAGCTGGGGCTGGAAGTGCGGAGTTCAGCGCAGCACCCAGAATGACGCAGGAGCTGCTGCAGTCCCCGCTCAGGGTGACGACACCGGTTAAAAGTATGGGCTCTGGAGTCTGTCTGTCTGGTGGGCACCTGCCTCTGCCACTTACCCGCTGTGTAACGGTGGGTGAGTGGAATGACCTCTGGGGCTCAGGTATTCAGCTATAAAATGGGGACAAGAACAGTACCTTTCTCAGAGTACTCAGGACAGTGCCTGGCATACAAGTAACACTCAACAGCTGTGCCTACGGCCTTTACCGTTGCTACTATACCCACAACAACCCTGGAAAACAGCTTTTAGGATCAAGAGTCGTCTCTAGTCACCCAGGCTGAAAATGCCAGGAGACTGTTTGGGGCCTTCAGTCCAGCTCCACAGCGTCTGTTCCGTGTTGGGCCCAGAACACAGAGGGACAAGGGTGACAGGGTCCCCACCCTGTAGAGCAGGGGTCTCAAACTCAACTCAGCATGTGGGCCGCAGAGCAAGATCACAGCCGTTCGGCGGGCCGCACTAGGTCTACAAAAGGCAACTGTTACGCGAAACTTTTCAGTGTCACAAAACGACCAGAAACTGTAGTTCGTGGATTAGTCTGCGGGCCGCAAAAAATTGTTCGGCGGGGCGCATGCGGCCCGCGAGTTTGAGACCTCTGCTGCAGAGGGCGGCTCCCGAGCGGCTGGGGTGTGCCAAGGACATGTGTCTGGGCCTCCCACAGCCCAAGTGAGTTCCAGCTCTACACCAGCTGCTAACGTCTCTGGCTCAGGTCCCTCTCCTGAGGCGGGGGTAACGGGCAGCCCTGTGAGCCTGCGGAAGTGCTGAGCACGCAAGCTGTGGGGCTGGGGCTCTCCTGCCAGCACGGACTCGGTGGGTGAGGGCACAGCAGGACGGGGCTGGCAGGGGGACAGACGGAGCTGACGCTTGGCGGGACGGTAAAGGGTACACAGGAACTCTCCGGGCAGAAGAGGACCGGCATTCCAGGCAGAGGGGAGGACACCAGCAAAGGCAGAGGTGGGAACGAAACGACAGGGCCATTGGGGAAGTGGCGTTTTCTGTCTTATTTTATTGTTATACTATTTATCTTCCTGATTGATAGTGATGGCTCATCATTTTTTAAGCCAGTGTCTTTAATCAACTTTGTCACTTTCCACTTAAAGACTTCGCGCTGTTTAACTGTTTTCCCAGCACCGTTGCTGGTCTAGGCTTTGAACTTCCCTGACACCTTTCTCTCCCCTTTCTGTGTGCTCACTCTTCATCCTTGTTTCTAATCCTCACTTTTTCATTCCAGTTTTCCGGTTTTTGAGCTCTTTTAAACATTTATATTTATTTTACTGCATTTTAATCCTTCTCAATACGACTCATTTCTCCTTTTTCTTAACTTGTATACTTTAATCTAACTATAATATTTTAAAGGTCCCCTTTTGTCATGGTAATGACCTTAATTTAATTTGCTGTGCTGTTACATGTTTTGTTTTGTTTTTAATGAACAGCTTTATTGAGATCAAATTCAAATACCATGCAATTCACCCATTGAAAGTGTACAAGTCAGTGGTTATTTAGTGTGTTCACAGGTGTGTGCACCTGTCAACAGTCAATTCTAGATCATCGCCTCAAACCATTTAGCTAAGTACTTACTAATCTACTTCTCAACGCCCTATACTGAACTTTCCCATAAATGGAATCACACAGTAGTGGCCTGTTGTGATTGGCCTTTCCCCATTGAATGGTCTTGGCACTCTTGTTGAAAATGAGTTGACCACAGATGTGTGCCCTTATTTCTAGATTCGCAGTTCCATCCCATTGATCTTTGTATCTGTCCTTGTGTCAGTACTGTGCCGACTTGATTACTGTTGCTTCGTATAAATGCTGAAATGGGGAATCGTGGGTTCTCCCACTTCTTGTTTCTAAGAATTGTGTTAGCTTTCTGGGCCCCTCACAATTCCGCATGAATTTTAGAACTAGCTTGTCAATTTCTACAAAGACGTCAGCTGGGCGTCTGACAGGCGTTGAGTGGGATCTGAAGCTCAGTCTGAGGAGCGCTGTTATGTCAGTGCTCAGTCTTCTAACCCACGAACATGGACGTTCCCCCCACTCCCTAGATCTTAAACTTTTGTCAACATGTGTAACAGCTTTCAAAGTATGTTTTGTGCTTCTTTTGTTATTCTTAAGTATTTTATTCTTTTTGATGCTATTGTTTTCTTAATTTCATTTTTGGGTTGTTCATTTACAAGTGTATAAAAATACACTGATTTTTGTATATATATTCATTTTGTTTCCTGCAAATCTTGAACTTGATTTTTGCTTTGTAAGAATCATGGGCTAACAGCTGTGGCAAGGGTCCACATCATAAACAGACCCACAGCCATCCGCTGCAAAGCTCTCTGCCCTGTCACCAAACCCAGAGGACCTGCTCAGATGGCCACCTTGGGCCTCAGCGACAGGAAGCCCAGCTCCCGTCAGCTGCTTCTGACTGGGATCCTTTCTGAGGGACTGCGAAGTTCACTCCTATCTCTCTTCCCTCCTTTTCTCAGCCCTATTTAATAAGCACAGAGTGACTGGTAAACACTTGAAGAAAATAAACCAAATTTGCAAAACAGATCAGTTCAGGTTGACTGTTTTCATTACCAAGGATGTTCTTGCTTTTTGCAAAACAGATCACTGTAGCTTTCTGTAATGCATTTGAAATATGCCTAAATCCAAGCTCTTTGTTTATGGGCTTTTAGAAACCCACATATCCGGGCACACCTGTAAATTTACATGAAGTAACACATCACCTTTATTTATTATTTAAGTCCTGTCTATGCCATAATGCCTTACAGGGAAAGTTTTATGTTAATTTTGCCAACTGAGATGACAAAGCTCTAGGCAAAAAAGACTAACAGTGCATTTGTCCCTGTCTCCCGCACAAGGAAGGTAACCGAAGTGGCAGCTAATTAATTTGAACTTGCTAAACATTTGCTTAGTGCCTGCTCTGCTCCAAGCACACGCTGCACAGCATCAAGGACAGGCAGAGCGTGAGGGGAGAGGCCACCACCCCCACGGAGCTCACAGTGGCTGAAACACGGCGTGACCCAGGACGTGAGGGGACTGCTGTGAGGAGGCCGAGCAGCAGAAGGTGGGGACAAGATTACCACGGGAACGATGGCCTCCTCAACAGTCCGAATGGACGCGCTGTGCGTGTGTGTAACAATAGGGCGCCTGCCCTCTTAACCCCACAGACGGGGCTGAAGCCACCACTCTCCTCAGTACTGTGATCTGGGTCACGCTGACCCTCCTGCTCGGAGGCCTCATCCTCCCAGCTGTAGACTTTGAGATAACTTGGGACCACTCACTGTGTGACAGACCTCTGAGCATGGACATGCCTTCGGGGTCAGACGGATGACACTTCAGAGCGAAGCCAGTTGTGAGTCCCATAGCAGAAAGTGCCCTTGACCGACAGGGAAGATGGCCCCACAGAAAGGGGGCAGCACTCCTCTGCCTTGCCAGTTGCTACTGAAGAATGCAGTTCAGTGTTGCCTAATTTTATTTGTACAGAGAAGCTGAAAGGCTGACTTTTTAGGTAAACTTTCTGATTTTTAAATGCCAGAAACAAATTCAATTAAAACAAACACCGAGAGCCACATTAAATGGATATGGCTGACAGGCCACCAGCTTGTGGCCCCTGATCTGTGTACAGTGACTCTTGTAAGACCCACAGCATTCCGGAAAGTAGTAGTATCCCCAGAAAATCCTGATGAGAAAAATGAGGTGTAGAGAGGTCATCATCCCAACGGGAAATGACAGAACAGGAATTCCAGCCCGGGCTGTCTTACTTCAAAGTCCATCCAGGTGTCTTTACTTTCAAGTGGCTAGTTTAATTTCCAGGGACCTCAAGCCTGGAAGAAGCTTTGCTCCATGGCTGCCGCCCAGCAAGAAAAGGTCTTTAATGGTATTTCCATCTTTGTTTCTCCATGTTTTAAAAATAAAATTTCTTTCTTTCTTTCTTTATTGAGAGAGAGAGAGAGAAAGAGAAAGAGGGAGAGGGACAGGGACAGATTACTGACAAGAAGGGAGAAAGATGAGAAGCATTAGCTCATAGTTGCAGCACCTTAGTTGTTCATTGCTTCTCGTAAGTGTCTTGACCGGGGGCTCTGGCCAAGTGATCTTGGGCTCAAGCCAGTGACCATGGAGTCATGTCTGTGATCCACACTCAAGCTGGTGAAACTGGGCTCAAGTTGGTGAGCCTGCGCTCAAGCCAGCGGCATCAGGGTTTTGAACCTGGGTCCTCAGCATCCCAGGCCAAAGCTTTATCCACTGTGCTACCACCTGGTCAGGCTTGCCTGTTTACTTTTAATGCCTTTCTTGCAACAGACAAGAAAGTAAAAATGATGAACAGATCCACAGGTCACGACAGTTTTAAGCATGCAGACAGTCTAACTTCTAGCCCAATCCTGGGGGTCCTCCAACAGTTACGTCCCTAGTACACCTTTCGGTTCCTGGCCCCTTTCCTCCCTGCTCCAGGACACAGCAGTACTTCCCGTTCCTGTCTACTTGAAGGCTGATGCCACCCACTCTTCCCTGAGGAATTCTAGTCCCCCTGAAGGGACTCAAAGAGGAGGTCTGCCCTAGAGCACTTCCCTACCACCCCAGGTGCGCCCTCCTTTGCTCTGCACCTGTTGTATGGTAATATCTGTGTTATCAGTTTCTCCACAAGACTTCTCAGACACAGGGAAGGCCGACAGGGTGGGCAGGGAGTCCAACTAAGCAAGGCAATAAAGGACGAGACATACCCTCAGAGTGGTACTTCTTAGTCACTCAACAAATACGAAAGCCACTTCTTACGGGCAGAGCTGAGTGCTGGGTCTGTCCTGATCGAGCACGGCCTCCCGAGCTGTGGTTACGAAGTCGTCCCCACAGGACACGCTCTATGCTGACAAAGTCCAGCACACAGGCGTGAGCATGTTGGGTTTACGAAGCCGTCCCCACAGGACACGCTCTATGCTGACAAAGTCCAGCACACAGGCGTGAGCATGTTGGGTTTACGAAGCCGTCCCCACAGGACACGCTCTATGCTGACAAAGTCCAGCACACAGGCGTGAGCATGTTGGGTTTATGAAGCCGTCCCCACAGGACACGCTCTATGCTGACAACGTCCGGCACACAGGCGTGAGCATGTTGGGTTTACGAAGCTGGTCCACAGGACACGCTCTATGCTGACAACGTCCGGCACACAGGCGTGAGCATGTTGGGTTTACGAAGCCGTCTCCACAGGACACGCTCTATGCTGACAAAGTCCAGCACACAGGCGTGAGCATGTTGGGTTTACGAAGCCGTCTCCACAGGACACGCTCTATGCTGACAAAGTCCAGCACACAGGCGTAGCATGTTGGGTTTCCTTGGAGTTGATAACTTTGTTCCCACTTGCTGGGTTTTCCGTGTACCTACCATCAAATTCATGCTCAGACTGTGACAAAAGTACAAGGTTCACTAGACTCACTCACAGGCACTGGGCATGGCCTTTGCAGACTTCCACTGGTCGGGAATCGTCTGCACAGCTGCTCCCAGAGCCGGCTCCGCGGTTCCCTCTGCCATCTCCCCATGCGTGTCATGCCCCTGTTCTGGGCACCCACGCTGTCCTGCCCCTTGGCTTAGTCTGCCATCTGATGGTGTGCATCCTCCCGTGGGTCCCTAAGAGGACACGGGAGATGGGAGATGCAGCTGTGCAGCTCTGCGTCCTGCAAATGTCCTTATTCTCACACCTGAGTAAAAAGCTGTAGACCGCAAGTCCGTTTCCTTCAGAATGCTGTTGGCCTCGCTCCAAAGTCTTCCAGCGTCAGTTACCACTGGGCAGTCTGGCGTCCCCTCCCTGAAGGCTTTTGACCACGGATTTCTGAAGTCTCGAGATACCGGATTTGGTGTGGGATTCCTTCTGTTCACTATGCTAAGGCTCCAGACAGGTCTTTGGATCCGGAAACCTCTCCCTGAGGTCTGGAGAACGGTCCTGTCGCTTCTCCCCCACTCCCCCACTCTGCGTCCTGCACATGCCCTCCCTCCGTCTCTGGGCCCTCCCCCACTCCCCCACTCCCCCACTCCGCGCCCTGCACGCGCCCTCCCTTCGTCTCCGGGGTCCGTGGGATCTGGAAACCTCTCCCTGAGGTCTGGAGAACGGTCCTGTCGCTTCTCCCCCACTCCCCCACGCAGCGCCCTGCACATGCCCTCCCTCCATCTCTGGGGCCCGCGCTGTGTGGATTTTTCTCTCGGCCTCTTACTTTCCACTTTGCTCTCCCGTTTCCCATTTCTTTTGAGTTTCTATTCTTTCTGGAAGATTTTCTCAACTTTATCTTACTATCTTCCCTTCTACTACATGTTTTATTGCAAGTCATATTTCTTTTAATTCCAAGAGCTCTTTTTTATTTTCTGCACATCTCTTCTTTATAGACTCTTGCTATAGTTTCATGCATATAACCTCTTCTCTCTGAGGATTCTTTTTTAAAAACGTTTTCTTCGGCTCTTCACTTCGTTTCTAAGCTCGTCCGTTTCTCTTACATTCATACTAGAGTCTTCCTCACATGTTGGGTGAAACACTGAAATGCTGCCCCGAAGCCCCGAGTTTTAGGTGTTTTGGAGGCGGGGGGGGGGGGGGGGGGGCTGTCACGTGCGGGTTTCCGTGAAGGGCGAGCAGGCAGGACCAGTTATTATGAGAAGCCTGCAAATTTCATCAGCTGTCTTTTCTCCTGGACTGGTTGGTTTCTGCAGAAAGGGAGCCTCTGGCCTCTGGTCTGGGCGGGTGAAGGTCTGGCTATTCCAGGAGCCACGCTGGGAATGGCAGTGAGGAGACTTACCTTCCATTGTATGGGCACTGTCCCTTGTCACCTAGCCCCCATTTTCAGTGTAGCGCCCTGTCCCTATCTGGGTCTCGTGGCTGTGAGTCTAGAATCCCTCCGGTGAGTCTTCTCTTAGGGTAAACCAGACTGGGTCTCTGTGGGCAAGGGCCCTCGCTTGGCCGTGTGCAGCAGGCGAGGGGCCGGGGGTACAGATGGCTTTTCACACGACCACTGACCAATTCTCCAGCTCCAGCTCCGTCCACGCGGCGCTTTCAAAGGTACCCGGAACCTCCAGTTTCAGCCGACTTCAGGTCCTGAGGCGTCAGGTCTTGGCTACTGCCCTTGGCAGGCACTCCGCTGCCCCGGCCTGCGCAGGCGGTTCCCGTCGCCCATCTACCTCTGAGCACCAACATGCTGTTGACGGCTCTCTCTGCCGTCACATCCCGCCCTTTCTGTACCAGTGGGTTTACTCCTTTCATATCTATCATCATCCCTAGAGCTGAATTCGGGAGACTACCATCTTTTACTGAAAGCTCTGACCCTCAGCTTTTTTAATGACTTTGGTTAATCAGGGGAGGTAAACAGCACGGCGCAAAAAAATCAAGAATAGAAAAAAAATAAAGGACTAAGGAAGGTTTTCAACGTTTTATAGACCATTGTCCTTAGTTGAACTTTTTGAGATTTAAGTCTTACCTCTGCTGCTGCTGCTCAGAGTGTGCAATCTTATGTAAGTTAGGCAGCATCTGTCTTACAAGTAAAATGGTGATACTACCTGAATAATGGGACCTGGCCACACAGCGCGCTTCAGTGGCTTCGTGTACAAAGGACAAGGAGAACCTGTCCTTTGTACACTGGGGATTTGAAAAATTAGAGGGACAGCCACACAGAGACGTTTGCCAGCAGTCAGAGTCACTGTCACTCAGCAGACACTTCCGGAGTACCTTTATAGAGAAGACCCCAGCCAGGCACCGGGAAGAGCTGAGGGGATGTGAAGGCCCCCACAGCGGGCAGACGCGACGAGAGGCGGCCGGAGCCGAGAGGGAGGAAGGAGCGGAAGCCGTCGCGCGGCCCAGGGAAGCGAGGCTGAGACCGCCTTTACCTTTCTTTGTCTTACAGGGCCCGCGTTCAGGGTGAATCTCGTGTAAGGGAAGAGAGATCACCTTCGTCAGACCTGCATTCAGCATGTACTGGTACAGGCGCTTAAACGTCCTCTCGCACAGCCCCTGCCAAAACAACAGGGAAAGCGACCATTAGGCACAAGCAGGTGGCTGAAACTACTAAAGAAACACGTGAACGAACACAAATTCGAGACCCGAGTTAATCATCCTGAGTGGGAACATGCTGGCGGTATTAATGAGGAAAGGCTGCCAAGTGGCATTGTCAAGGGAACAAAACAGGCGCAGAGCAATGCAGGAACAGCTGGACCTTCCGATGACGGGACACACACACACACACACACACACACACACACACGACGACCACACACGACCCTTTTCCCAGAGAGACCCGGAAGGATCTACCGGGCTGAGAACGAGGTTGAGGGAGGGAAGAGGAGACTTCTCATTGTATACCTTTTCATACTGTTTTAATTTTTACCAACTAAGTGTATTAATTATTAATACATACATGCCTCCCACAGGCAGTGGAGCAAAGAGAAAAAAAGTTAAAAACATTTTTAAAATTGGAGTCTGTCTGTGCAGTCACGACTCGCCCTCACTCACACTCCCCAGAGTCTGTCTGTGCAGTCACGACTCGCCCTCACTCACACTCCCCAGAGTCTGTCTGTGCAGTCACGACTCGCCCTCACTCACACTCCCCAGAGTCTGTCTGTGCAGTCACGACTCGCCCTCACTCACACTCCCCAGAGTCTGTCTGTGCAGTCACGACTCGCCCTCACTCACACTCCCCAGAGTCTGTCTGTGCAGTCATGACTCGCCTTCACTCACACTCCGGCCGGAGTCTGTCTGTGCAGTCACGACTCGCCCTCACTCACACTCCCCAGAGTCTGTCTGTGCAGTCACGACTCGCCCTCACTCACACTCCCCAGAGCCTATCTGTGCAGTCACGACTCGCCCTCACTCACACTCCCCAGAGTCTGTCTGTGCAGTCACGACTCGCCCTCACTCACACTCCGGCCGGAGTCTGTCTGTGCAGTCGCGACTCGCCCTCACTCACACTCCGGCCGGAGTCTATCTGTGCAGTCGCGACTCGCCCTCACTCACACTCCGGCCGGAGTCTATCTGTGCAGTCACGACTCGCCCTCACTCACACTCCGGCCGGAGTCTATCTGTGCAGTCACGACTCGCCCTCACTCACACTCCGGCCGGAGTCTGTCTGTGCAGTCGCGACTCGCCCTCACTCACACTCCGGCCGGAGTCTGTCTGTGCAGTCGCGACTCGCCCTCACTCACACTCCGGCCGGAGTCTATCTGTGCAGTCGCGACTCGCCCTCACTCACACTCCGGCCGGAGTCTGTCTGTGCAGTCGCGACTCGCCCTCACTCACACTCCGGCCGGAGTCTATCTGTGCAGTCGCGACTCGCCCTCACTCACACTCCGGCCGGAGTCTATCTGTGCAGTCACAACTCGCCCTCACTCACACTCCCCAGAGTCTGTCTGTGCAGTCACGACTCGCCCTCACTCACACTCCCCAGAGTCTGTCTGTGCAGTCACGACTCGCCCTCACTCACACTCCGGCCGGAGTCTGTCTGTGCAGTCACGACTCGCCCTCACTCACACTCCCCAGAGTCTGTCTGTGCAGTCACGACTCGCCCTCACTCACACTCCCCAGAGTCTGTCTGTGCAGTCACGACTCGCCCTCACTCACACTCCCCAGAGTCTGTCTGTGCAGTCACGACTCGCCCTCACTCACACTCCCCAGAGTCTGTCTGTGCAGTCATGACTCGCCTTCACTCACACTCCGGCCGGAGTCTGTCTGTGCAGTCACGACTCGCCCTCACTCACACTCCCCAGAGTCTGTCTGTGCAGTCACGACTCGCCCTCACTCACACTCCCCAGAGCCTATCTGTGCAGTCACGACTCGCCCTCACTCACACTCCCCAGAGTCTATCTGTGCAGTCACGACTCGCCCTCACTCACACTCCCCAGAGTCTGTCTGTGCAGTCACGACTCGCCCTCACTCACACTCCGGCCGGAGTCTGTCTGTGCAGTCGCGACTCGCCCTCACTCACACTCCCCAGAGTCTGTCTGTGCAGTCACGACTCGCCCTCACTCACACTCCCGAGTCTGTCTGTGCAGTCACGACTCGCCCTCACTCACACTCCCCAGAGTCTGTCTGTGCAGTCACGACTCGCCCTCACTCACACTCCCCAGAGTCTGTCTGTGCAGTCACGACTCGCCCTCACTCACACTCCCCAGAGTCTATCTGTGCAGTCACGACTCGCCCTCACTCACACTCCCCAGAGTCTGTCTGTGCAGTCACGACTCGCCCTCACTCACACTCCCCAGAGTCTGTCTGTGCAGTCACGACTCGCCCTCACTCACACTCCCCAGAGTCTGTCTGTGCAGTCACGACTCGCCCTCACTCACACTCCCCAGAGTCTATCTGTGCAGTCACGACTCGCCCTCACTCACACTCCCCAGAGTCTGTCTGTGCAGTCACGACTCGCCCTCACTCACACTCCGGCCGGAGTCTGTCTGTGCAGTCTCGACTCGCCCTCACTCACACTCCCCAGAGTCTGTCTGTGCAGTCACGACTCGCCCTCACTCACACTCCCCAGAGTCTGTCTGTGAAGTCACGACTCGCCCTCACTCACACTCCCCAGAGTCTGTCTGTGCAGTCACGACTCGCCCTTACTCACACTCCCCAGATTCTGTCTGTGCAGTCACGACTCGCCCTCACTCACACTCCCCAGAGTCTGTCTGTGCAGTCACGACTCGCCCTTACTCACACTCCCCAGAGTCTGTCTGTGCAGTCACGACTCGCCCTCACTCACACTCCGGCCGGAGTCTGTCTGTGCAGTCACGACTCGCCCTCACTCACACTCCCCAGAGTCTGTCTGTGCAGTCACGACTCGCCCTCACTCACACTCCCCAGAGTCTGTCTGTGCAGTCACGACTCGCCCTCACTCACACTCCCCAGAGTCTATCTGTGCAGTCACGACTCGCCCTCACTCACACTCCCCAGAGTCTGTCTGTGCAGTCACGACTCGCCCTCACTCACACTCCGGCCGGAGTCTGTCTGTGCAGTCGCGACTCGCCCTCACTCACACTCCCCAGAGTCTGTCTGTGCAGTCACGACTCGCCCTCACTCACACTCCCCAGAGTCTGTCTGTGCAGTCACGACTCGCCCTCACTCACACTCCCCAGAGTCTGTCTGTGCAGTCACGACTCGCCCTCACTCACACTCCCCAGAGTCTGTCTGTGCAGTCACGACTCGCCCTCACTCACACTCCCCAGAGTCTGTCTGTGCAGTCACGACTCGCCCTCACTCACACTCCGGCCGGAGTCTGTCTGTGCAGTCACGACTCGCCCTCACTCACACTCCCCAGAGTCTGTCTGTGCAGTCACGACTCGCCCTTACTCACACTCCCCAGAGTCTGTCTGTGCAGTCACGACTCGCCCTCACTCACACTCCCCAGAGTCTATCTGTGCAGTCACGACTCGCCCTCACTCACACTCCCCAGAGTCTGTCTGTGCAGTCACGACTCGCCCTTACTCACACTCCCCAGAGTCTGTCTGTGCAGTCACGACTCGCCCTCACTCACACTTCGGCCGGAGTCTGTCTGTGCAGTCACGACTCGCCCTCACTCACACTTCGGCCGGACGATACAGCCTAAACGCCCTCACTCACACTTCGGCCGGACGATACAGCCTAAACGCCCTCACTCACACTTCGGCCGGACGATACAGCCTAAACGCCCTCACTCACACTTCGGCCGGACGATACAGCCTAAACGACTGTGAGCGCATCCCAGCTAAAGGGTTTCAACCACCGGCCTCCACTACCGCTGTGTTTTTTCACATAAAAGTCCTTAACTTGCCAACACTGAAAAGTGAGAGATTTCATATAAAAAGCCACATGCTGCTTCTCCTGAAAAACAAGATCTGGCAACAAACCCTAGGCCTGTGCTCCGTGCAGCGGGCGGAGCCGAGGACAGTGCCCCGCCCAGACTGCGCGGCCGCGCGGTGCAGGTGCTCCCGGAGGCTCTGCAGAGAGGCCGGCAGTTTCCTCTGAGTGCCACTTTTGTGCTGCTCTTCTCTTACGACAGTTAAGAGAAAATGAAGTATCTCTTGAATCCATGCTGATATCAAGCTGAACTTCTCCAGTTCTGCCTGACCTGTGGACTCATTTGTATCCCCAGCCCGGCCACTGCTGGGCTTGACTCTGCAACCCCTGACCGGGGAGGCCGGTGACCACTGCTGTAAGTCACGACTAGCCACAGGAGGACGCGTGACTGAGAGCTGTTAGGTGAGTCTCACAGGTTTTCCTCTTACACTCTGGGGACAGAGAGGGAGCAAATGTCTGTGGGCTACCGGACCACATGTGTGATCAACTCCGACTAGCCAGCACTCTGGCTGCTGGGGGCAGAACATACAGCTATCAAAGAAATACAGGTGGCCCCCATACGGCTCATTCAAACCCACTGGCTTGGAAATGGCATCTATTGTTGACCTGGCCATGCCCCCAGTATCGTGGAAAGAACCTTCAGAAACTCATTCATCAAACCCCAGCCCCAACACATGGTCCTCAGCCCTGGTCCATTCTGCGGGAGGGAGGATGATGTAGTCCTGCCTCTGAGGGCTACCATCAGGGGCTCACAAAAGAGAAAGAAGCAACGGGAGCCTCCCTGTGCCCTGTCCCCCAAAGTCAGCATCCACATTCCTGTCGTCTCCCTCACCTACGGCTAGGTACTCACTGACTCCTGCCCAGGCCGCCCTGACCTCGACTCCTACTGCCTCATACTCAGTAAATCCTAAAGTGAAATGTTGTCCACCCAAACTTGTTCCTCTTTCTGTACTTGACTTTATTCATACATCCATTCACAAATACAACTGAGCCTTTACTGTGGGCCAGGCACTCTCCTCATGGTGGGGTTCAACAGTGAAGACATGGTCCCTGGCCTCACGAGCTGGCCCTCCAGTTCCAGTTGATGTCTGCGAGCAGCACTAACCCACGTAGGACCAGACTCCTCGTTCAGCTCTACATCCTGGCTGAGGTCACTCCCCAGGTCCTGCTAGTAGCTCCTCCCAAATGTCCCCTAAAAACTTCCAGTGAGTTTCCCACCCCGCCTGCGGCAAGAGCACCTATCTCGCTGCCCACTTCCAATCTCTCCCTGGTTCACCAGTTCATTTCCTGAACACGCTTCTCTCCTGGTAACTCACCCACTTCTAAACTGCCACCAGCACTCTACCAGGCTGAAGTCCCCTGTCCTCCACCTGGCACTGAAGACCCTGCCTGGGTGGCCCCAGCTTCCCCTTCCCGCCGACCCCGAGAAAGTTCCGCAGCCTCCCCCAGCCTCCCCTCTGCTCAGGCCGCTCTCCCTCGCCAGAAACGCCGTCCCTCCTGTCTGCTTCGGGAGCACCTGACTTCCAAAGGCCAGCTCTGACACTCGCGCCAGAGCGCCCCAGCTCTCCGAAGGAGCCACACCCTGCCTCCCGGAGCTCCGCCCTGCCTCCCGAGCAGCTCTCCAGCGGGTGCCCCCTGCCCCTCCAGCGGGTGCCCCTCCGCCCCTCCAGCGGGTGCCCCCTGCCCCTCCAGCGGGTGCCCCTCTGCCCCTCCAGCGGGTGCCCCCTGCCCCTCCAGCGGGTGCCCTTCCGCCCCTCCAGCGGGTGCCCTCCGCCCCTCCAGCGGGTGCCCCCTGCCCCTCCAGCGGGTGCCCCTCCGCCCCTCCAGCGGGTGCCCCCTGCCCCTCCAGCGGGTGCCCCTCCGCCCCTCCAGTGGGTGCCCCCTGCCCCTCCAGGTCCACTGACTGCTCCACGGCAGCGCGAGGCACCCCCACCCCCATTAGTTTTTGCCATCTTGGTGTGGGATGTGGTTCTGACTCACAGTGCCCACTCACTAAAGTTTCTGTCGAATGAATCAATGAAATGTCCTGTAACAGTTGTATCTCGTTGCTTATAGTCTGCAGGGCTGATCTGAGACCAGACGAGGCCCTCTTGCCCGCGTGGCCCAGTAAGGAGAGGGCTTCAGTCTGTGTCTGCCTGGGCTGCCCAGGAAACATGAAGAGCGAAACAGGCAGACAGTCTTTCATTGGGCACGTAGGAATCTTCTTCATTTACGTTAGGGTCTCTTAAGAAGAGGCCTGGAAAATCTCTGCCTTCCATTTTTCTAGTTTTGATAAGACTCAGACAGAGCGACATTTCTCTCCTACCACAATCAGCAGTGCACACATACAGACAAACTGTGCCGACTCTGTGCCCCAGTGTCTGAGGTGACAGAGCAGGGGTCTGGGGGCGCTGGCCGGCGCACAGCTGGCCCGAGAGAATGAAGGCCCAGGTCTGCCAGAGCTTCTAATATTTCAAGGGAAGCTAGAAATTTAGATGTTTCAGGAGAAATCTCAAACTTTAAAAAATGCTAGGTCAAATTTATTTTGAACAATGTACAGGCCAGGCGGGACCCACATGCCTCGGTTTGTAGCGTCTGCTTTGCGGCCACTGGGGTGCAGTGAACCTAGCATGGGGAGCAGACCCTCCCCTGAACAGTAACAGCGGCGACAAGAGCTTCCTGACGGGGCACACGGTGAGCAGAGGGACCGTCCTGGCGTCTGGGAGCGGACTCTCAGCCACGTTCCTTTGGGGACTAATTTCTGTTACCCAAAAATCTTAAGCTTCAAGTTCTACTTAACCTAGAGGGCAACTGGTTTTTCTCCCATTTCTAATGCTGGCTTTTCCTACACCGCCACTGAAGACTGCTCACGCCAGACTGGACGCAGCACCCCCCACGCCTTCCTCCGCTCGTTCTCACTCGCCGCTGCCTCTGCTCTCGGCCCCAAGATGATACAGGCTGGTAACTGCTCTCCCTCCATGTCATCTCACCCCCTTCTTAGTAAAGTCACTGATACGTCAATATAAAACCCCTGGGAACAAGACTACAAGCTGGGCCCTGGCAGGGTAGCTCAGTTGGTGACAGCATCATCTCAACATGCTGAGGTTGTAGGTTCAATCCCCAGTCATGGCACAGACAAGAATAAAAAAATGAGTGCACAGATAAGTGTGGCAACAAGTCTGTTTCCCTCTCTCCATCTCTCTCTCTAAAAACCAAATATTTTTTACAATTACAAGCTTAATTACGAAAGTAAATGTCCATGTCCAGACTTACCACTCCATAGGGACTTTCTTTTTTAAACTTTATTTATTGATTTTTAGAGAGAGGAGAGAGAAAGGTGGGAGGAGAGGAGCCAGAAGCATCAATTTGTAGTAGTAGTTGCTTCTCATATGTGCCTTGCCTGTGTAAGCCCGGAGATTTGAACCAGCGACCTCAGCATTCCAAGTCGATGCTTTAGCCACTGCGCCAGCACAGGTCAGGCCTCCATAGGGGTTTTACAGCAGGTCTTAGAACAAACCCCCGGGGGAAAGGAAGTCAGTCAGGAGCAAGGAGGGTGAGGGTTAAGGCCTGGGAATTTTTTGTGAAAATCTCACTTGTTTCATGCAGGGAGAGGCAAGACCGCCCTACAATTCACAGGAATAGTACCGGACCAGGCACTGCGGGCTGTGGGGCAGGGCAGCGAGGCCTGCCCGGGGCGGGGGCGGGGTGGCCAGCCCAGGAGAACTGCCCAGGGCGCCCGCCCACCCACAGGGCCCAGCAGCTCACCAGCTCTTCCCGCAGCTTCCCCAGGGTCTCAATCTGGTTATTCCGCGTGCTCAGCACCATCGAAAGCTTCTCCATGAGGATGTTGTATTTGCTCCTCCTGTGACAAACACAAATTGGTTCATTTATTCAAACCTATTGCTAAAGGCTGCTTATTTTTCCAGGCAAGATTTCAAGCCCGACTCCTGAACTTTACGGCTGGAGAGAGTGGTTCGGTCACTTGATCAGGGGCAGTGTACAGACCAGACTCTATGAAATGACCCTCTAAAATGCACACTTTGGTAATACCTCAAAGTGGAGGCTGACAGTCCTTATCACTCACTTGGTGAGGAAGGCGGGTTATCTCATAAAGAACTTCAGTGAGTGAAGAAGCTGCCCTAAGGCTGCCGGGTCCACGACAGGAACGGAGGTCGCCCCCTCAGGTCCAGGGCTCTCCTCACTGGATCATGACACCACTGACTCCGAAGCCCTGGGCTGAGTGACGGGTCCCTCCTTATGTTGTATTTTCATTGTGAAGTCAATATCACAAAAAATGCTTCCACGCTAAAGGCCACCAAAGGAAGCTACTATTCAAGAGAAGCGCTCCTCCCGTGTGTGCCTGGGGGACCCCGGAGGGGTGTGTGCGCAGAAAGGAGCCTCGTTGCCAGCACAGCTGGGGAAGGAGGCCTTGGCCTGACCTGCCTCCAGGCCCAGGGGCAGGGAGGGCTTCTGGGTGGGGCCCAGGGACTGCACACACTTCTCCATTTCTGATGCCTCTCGAGGAACGAAAGAACAAATGAGGACATCGATATTTACTGTATAGGAACTAGTACCAAGCACCGTGTCATAGCCGCTATACTGAAGAGCCAAGTGTTGTTCAGGGAGGCTCGGTGACTCTGCCTGCGTCGGGATAGATTTAACTACAGATTCTGACATCATCCACTGTTCCCTCTTCTAGCCACAGCTGCCCGTGCTCTTGGTGGACCACAGGCTACACGCCAGTTGTGAGTTTGGTGATAGATATTTTACCAGTGGACAGTATGACTAAATAATTAAAATGTAATTATCAGAGTATAATTCTCCCCCATGTATTATTTCTAAAACACAGATGTGAAACAAATTCAGCCTGAGATTTCACTCCTGAAATCCTCAGTTAGTGCCACGGGCAGAGGGAGCGCTGGGCCCTGGGCAGAGGCCAGGCCTCTGTCATTTGCGGAGAATCAGTCGGTTCCTGCGGTCCAGGGAAAGGGTCTGCTCACCGCCTCCCAACTCTCCCGGACAGCGCCCACCCCCAACACAGAGGACTGGTAGCCAGGCCCTGGGGCTCACAACTGACCCAAAGGCACTCATTCTAGGCCCTGCACCACCTGAACCCCCCCCCACCCCGTCCCTGCCCATCCCACAACGGCAGAGATCTCTCTGCAGGGTGGAGGGACACTTCTTTCCCCCATTCCTACGTCAGGTAGTCAGTCACCCCAACAGGGAGGGTTAGAGCCAGAGACTCACTCGCACAGGCCCCTGGTTCTCAGAAGGGAATGTTCCATCAGCTTGATGTATTGCCTGCCTATGACACACAGCTAAGTAGCAACACACTAATCTTAGTAGGACCTTACCATCTACAGGCTGATCATGATGGCTGCAGGTCCCCAAACCATGCCATTTTAAGTTGAGATAATTCAACCTCAACTCTGTCACCATAACAAATCAAATTTGATTTATTTTTATTTTTACATTCCCCAAAAACTTTGCCAAAATATGAATAGTCCCTAATGCTGGGCTCTGGAGGTATAGGCATTTTTTACCTTCTTTGCTGTATAATTTCCAGGTTTTTTAAAGGAGCATGACTTATTTTTCATAATCAGAATAGATTATATTTTTTTAGAAGTTGACTTGGTTTGGCCTCTGCTCTTTAAAGACATAGTAATACAGAGGGCTGCAATACGGAAGTAGCCGAGTGCTGTGGTCTCACAACACCTACCTGTCCACGTGGAACCGGTTCAGGAGCAGCAGGATGGAGTGCTGCTGGGCTCCGTTGGGCAAGCGGATCACGTGCGACTGCATTGTGATGAGCCCATTTTTGTTCAGAATTTTCCTGTGATAGTGGAGCTTCCCGGCATCCACCCTGGAGGAGAGGATCACTGTCACTTTGCTTTGTCAGTTGCTTTCGCCCACCCATGTCGAGAGCCTCTCACCTGGACATAGACACCAGAGATACACCCGTCCTATCCTGAGAGAACAGTCATTATGAGACAATGACCTTGGAAAGAACAGCCATGCCCGAGCCCAGGAGCAGGACCCAGAACTCCAGGCAGGCAGGGTGGGGAGACGGGAGCAGAAGCCAGGACAGAGCAGGAAGTGGTGGCCAGGGCAGAAGACAATAAGGGGAGTGATCAAATACGAGATCATCAAACATGGATCTCTACTCCTGTGATGGCCAACACAAGGGTGACCATACATCCTGGTTTACCAGATGGCCCCAATTTATGCCCACTTCCGTGGTGCTCCCCCTGGGCAGCTCTGCCTTCCACTCTGTGTCCGATTTGGACAGTAAGTCATATGGCCACCCTAAGTCTCTTCCAAAAGCAAGCACTGTGCTCCCAGCCCCCATGGACTGGGGACTGCTGAGAGGAACAGGGAAGACACGTCAGCAGGCTCCTGCTTAGACCCAGGGCATAATGACCAGTGAGCCCCATCGTTTAAAGCAGAGAGGCAAATCATCCTTTTACTCAGCGATTTTCAACCCTTTTCACCTCATGGCACATAAACTACTAAAATTTTGTGGCACACCAAAAATACATTTCTTGCCTATCTGAGAAAAAATAAAAGGTATAATTTTGATTCATTCACACCAGTCAGCTACGGTTGTGTTGGCTGTTGTCATTTTTTTCTTTGACAATCTAAGGGGAAAGAAATAAATGCCCCTAACTCGTCAGGTATGGCCCGCTGGTTGAGAACCGTGCCGTACTTGAACGCGGTGCTGTGGAGGTCCCGCTGCAGCTCCCCCTGCCACCGGGACCGGCCCAGCCGCTCCAGAATGCAGTAGGAGAAGTCGGGGAGTTTCAGGTCAGGGTCGCCCTCCAAGCCTATCAAGGCCCTGTAACGCAGGTCCTGGGAGGCAACGATGATCAGCTTCTTCCCCCACCTGCAAATCAGAAGCAACCACATGAAAAAATAACATTTTGATTTTTAAAAAATTGAAACATAAAAAAGCATAACCATGGCGAATCATCATTTTCTGCTTCACCTTAGAGGTTTACAATGAATTCCCCAAGTACGCCAATGTTGGTCTGTGCACTGTTGCATAATGTTCAGGGTGAGCGGAGCCAATGTCGTCACTGCTTTGTAAAGCCCTCCCTGGCCTGGCGAGGCGCTCAGACCAGAACCCCAACTCTCCGCCAGGGTCTGGAATGTCCTCCACACCTTCCCTGCTGGTTCTGACACAGCTGGTTCCTCTTCCAGGCTGCTCTTCCCCAGGGGTGTGTGTGTGTGTGTGTGTGTGTGTGTGTGTGAGACAGCTAAGGACAGACAGGAAGGGAGAGAGATGAGAAGCATTAATTCTTCATTGGGGCTCCTTAATTGTTCATTGATTGCTTTCTCATATGTACCTTGACCGTGGGTCTACAGCAGACTGAGTGATCCCTTGCTCAAGCCAGCGACCTTGGGCTCAAGCTGGTGAGCCTTGCTCAAACCAGATAAGCCCGCGCTCAAGCTAGTGACCTTGGGGTTTCGAACCTGGGTCCTCCGATCCCAGTTCAATGTTCTATCTACTGCACCACCACTTGATCTGATCAGGCCCCCAGGGTCTTCAAGCAACTAACGTGACTGATTCCTTCTTATCATTTAGGTCAGTGGTCCCCAACCTTTTTTGGGCCACAGACCGGTTTAATGTCAGAAAATATTTTCACAGACCAACCTTTAGGGTGGGACAGATAAATGCACAAAATAAAATTATGTGACCAGCGTAAAAATTGTGGTATTTTTAAATATAATTGTCGAACTTACGAGACAAGCGTCGAGTGAGTCTTAGACAGATGTAACAGAGGGAAACTGGTCATTTTTTAAAACGAAAGCATCGTTCAGACTTAAATATAAATAAAACGGAAATAATATAAGTTATTTATTTTTTCTCTGCGGACTGGTACCAAATGGCCCACGGACCGGTACCGGTCTGCGGCCCGGGGGTTGGGGACCACTGATTTAGGTCACTGCTCAGATCTCAACTCCTTAGGCCTTCCCAAATTCGGTAGCCAGAGTCCATTCCCCACCTCTGATCATTATTTCCGTATTCTTCACAGCACCCAGCACTCTTGGAAATGAAGACATATGTTTATATTTAGACGATCCTGTCTGTCTCCCCTCTCCACACAGTTCTGTAAGAGGGGGCACACTGTTGCTTGTCTACCAGCATCCTCAGAGTGGAGAATGACTCTGGTGCACAGTAGGAGCTCTGTGACTATTTGTTAAGCGAATGAACTAGCCTGCTGAACTAGACAGATAAAGCAAGGAAGTCAAAAACACTGAACTGCATAGCCAGTGGACCCAGACGTAATCTGCTTCAGACCAGACCTCGGACACATCATTAGTTTCTGCCACTAACTCGGTGAGTAATGTGCCTATAAAAAAGGCCCAGAACACTCCCTACCAAGGCCCTGAGGAACCCCAGCTGAGGATACCGATTTCTCTGCTGGGTCCAACAGGCTCTGCAACAGCACCGTCTGGGGCAGACTGGCCACTCCACTCGCGTGCACTTAGGGGTCCAAGCCCGGCCGCAGAGGTCCCACACAGGTGTGCAGGCAGAGAACACACTCACTCCCTCACTGACTCCTCGGCATCGAGACAGCCCACTCGGAGGGGCTCCTTCTGCAGAATGACTGACCCAGGTCCACAGGCAGGGCCCACGGGCTCGAGCCCCATCCACTCGTCACAGCCTGTTGCTGACTGAGCCCGCCCACGGGGCCCGCCTTCAGTCCCGTCACCCGGGCTGCTTGTCCTCCTTCCTCCCCGACTCAGGTAGGTGCCTTCGCTTCTACCAGCAACCAGGCACAAAGAAAAAGAGGCTGCCTTCATTCTGGCTTAAAGGTAGCATCTTTCACGTTGTTTGTCACCTATAATTAGTATTCTGCAGAGCTGTGGAGATCTGTGTGGTCCGGCTCCAAACAGAGGTGGCTGGGAACACGTGAGAGTGTACGCGTCACAAACTTAGAACCTGTGCTCTCTCATCTCAGAGCAGGCTCGGTAAGTTCAATCGGAGGAAACCAGTTTGGAAGAAGAGAAAGTTTGAAAACTGGGGAACGAATTTTCTGTCTTAAAAATATACTCAAATTAGTTTACTGCCCTGTATTACCAAATCTACCGATTGTAATTAGCTGACGCAATGACTCCTGCTAAGCTCAATTTGCAGACTGGTCATCACATGGGTTATCAAATACCAATTAAGCACTATGCTAAGAACTAGAGATACCAAGATAAATAAAAATGGTATCTCCATTCAAGAAGCTCCCAGTCTACTGAGAGATCAAGTCAAGACAATGACTCGGTGATTAATGTGCTAACTGCTCTGACCAAGAGCAGCTCTGGTGGTCAAGGCTATTAAATGACATGTATGCGAGCCCCAGTGTGACGAGGGCGTGTGCATAGTAATTAGGGAAACCCTCCAAGGAGGCGATTCCTGAGTTAGCAGTGGGCTGGGTGGGTGCAGGGCAAGGAGGTGAGTCTGCAAGGTCCAGAGCCACAGAGGTGCTTGCTTGCTTGGGGGGCACGTGGTGCGCACAGTCGGAAGGTCTAGGTGCGGTGCAGTGGCAGGCTCGATCAGGGGGAGGAGCGCTTGAGCGCTCGGCGGGAGCCCATTCCCGGACGGCCTCTCACTGCCACGCTGGGGAGTGCAGTGCAGTGGCAGGCTCGATCAGGGGGAGGAGCGCTTGAGCGCTCGGCGGGAGCCCATTCCCGGACGGCCTCTCACTGCCAGGCTGGGGAGTGCGGTGCAGTGGCAGGCTCGAGAGCAGGGGGAGGAGCGCTCGAGTGGTCGGCGGGAGCCCATTCCCGGACGGCCTCTCACTGCCACGCTGGGGAGTGCAGTACAGTGGCAGGCTCGAGAGCAGGGGGAGGAGCGCTCGAGTGGTCGGCGGGAGCCCATTCCCCAACGGCCTCTCACTGCCAGGCTGGGGAGTGCGGTGCAGTGGCAGGCTCGAGAGCAGGGGGAGGAGCGCTCGAGTGGTCGGCGGGGCGGGAGCCCATTCCCCAATTGCCTCTCACTGCCAGGCTGGGGAGTGCAGTGCAGTGGCAGGCTCGAGAGCAGGGGGAGGAGCGCTCGAGTGGTCGGCGGGAGCCCATTCCCCAACGGCCTCTCACTGCCATGCTGGGGAGTGCAGTGCAGTGGCAGGCTCGAGAGCAGGGGGAGGAGCGCTCGGCGGGAGCCCATTCCCCGACGGCCTCTCACTGCCAGGCTGGGGAGTGCAGTGCAGTGGCAGGCTCGAGAGCAGGGGGAGGAGCACTCGGCGGGAGCCCATTCCCCGACGGCCTCTCACTGCCAGGCTGGGGAGTGCGGTGCAGTGGCAGGCTCAAGAGCAGGGGGAGGAGCGCTCGGCGGGAGCCCATTCCCCGACGGCCTCTCACTGCCAGGCTGGGGAGTTTAGGCTCCACGGCACAGGTCGGGGGTCACAACCTCAAACACAACAGGCAATCAATCAGTCAACATGCACTTTTAGGAGGGAACTTTGTGCTGGGCATATTCCCGGTCCTGGAGATACAGCCTCCCAGGAACAAGGTGGACACAGTTCTGCTCTCAAGTGTCTACAGTCTGGTGAAGAAAGAGGGCCATAAAAAACTTACATGTTTGGTACTGAAAGGGGCAAAGCGATGGCGCCTGGGCACCGGGGGCACCTCTGAGACGCGGCGCTGAAGGCTGAGAGCAGACGGAGTGGCGATGAGACAGGCGAAAGGAACAGCAATGCCAGCGCCCCGAGACAGAGGAAGCCCGCGTGTTCAGGCTGAAGCACCGTGAAAACGGGGCAAGCTGAGGGGACTGAGGTCAGGCAGCTGGGTCCTCAGGAGCACACCGGGCCACGGTCAGCAGGACAGGCGCCGCCGGGCCTGGGGAGCTGGGTGGGACATGGCTCAGGCTCTGACCTACACTGCCAAGTGAAAATTCAGTCCCAGTGCGGCTGAACCTTGTGATACTTCAAGAGAGGCTAGAAATCCAGAATATTCAATATTAGCAATGAAATTAAATTAAAAACAAACAAAACACCATGCTGGATAAATAAGGTGTGTCTGTGGGCAGACTGGGCGGTGTGGAGCCTCTGCCCGAGGGCCAGGGCGCTATACATCCCTATTCCATCTTAAAAACATCCTCTGTGCAGTACAGCGGGTTAAAAAGAGGAGAGAAAGCAAGAAGGGAGACAGTCAGCAGACTCCTGCATTCATCTGAGGCCAGAGGGGGACTGAGGAAAGTTAGAAGGTGGACGCCACAGGACTTGGTGGCCCACTGAACGTAGATGTCACGGAGAGAAGGGTCCACAAAGAGTCCCGGGTTTGCGCCTTACACCCAGGAGCATGGGGACACCCCGGCCGGAATAAAGAGACCAAAGAGGAAAGAAAAGGGAGAGAAGGCAGGTTTGGGGTACAGAGCAGTGAGTGGCTCTAACTTCTGGGCACACTGGGTAGGGGACAGGACACTGAAACATTACATGTGGCACTTGGAAGGAGGTCAGGGGACCAGAAAGAGCTGCTGGGAGCAGCCTACATTTCAGGGTTAAAAGAAGGTTGGGACTATAAAGGAGCTGGTGAGGGTCAGCTAGGAGAATAGGAACACAAAACAGATCAGGAAGCAACAGGGGAAGAACCTTTAAAAGTCCCCAGTGGTGGAGAGGGGTCACGGAGATGACGGGTCTAACACTGTCCCCGGCCTGTTAATAGGGATCGCGGAGGGCAAGATTTGGTGAGGATAGAGGCAGAAATCAGGACCACAATGGGCAGAGGAGGGGCAGGGTGGTGAAGAGGGAGAAGCAGAGAAGTGTGTAGTCAGAAAACATGGCTGTGGCCTCAGAGAGAGACCGCTGAGGTTACAGGGGATCTGAGGTCAAGAGAAGGTCCTGCTGTAAGAGGGACAAGTCCCATTAACACGCTGAGAAGACAGCACCTGCAGATAAGCAGACACTAAAAACAGAGGAGCAAGAGAAGCTAAGCAGCGGAGGCAGGAAAGAGTACGAGCATGAGGAGTGGCGGCCGGGCTGGACAAAGTCAGACCAACAGGAGCAGAGTGAAGAAGGTGGAGTCTGGTTCAGTGTGGGTATGAGCCCTCCGACAGACATTGAGACTGCAGACCAATCATGGTACTCCGACTACACCTTTGACTTCAAAGCAGGAAGAGTGCCATGAATTTCTTCCTTCCTTTCTTTTTTTTAGATGAGAAGAGGGGAGATAGTGAGGCACACTCCCACATGCACCTGGACTGAGATCCACCATCTGGGGCCGATGCTTGAGTACCGAGCTATTTTTAGCATCTGAGGCTGCCAGGCTCAGACCAACCAAGCTATCTCCAGTGCTCTGGGCCATGCCCAAATCAATCAAGCCACTGGCTTTGGGAGGGGGAGAGGGAGAGAAGGACGGAGGGGAGAAGCAGATGGTCACTTCTCCTCTGTGCCCTGAGCAGGAATCGAACCCAGGATGTCCATACGCTGGGCCGACACTCTATCTACTGGGCAGCCAGCCAGGGCTGAATCCCATGAATATCTAAGAGTGAAAATCAGTTACCTTCCAAAGGCTTCCACCATTGTACAATGGGGCTGTAAAGACTTAGTTCTGATGTCATTGGTAATGTTTTTCCTCTCCTTAAAGTACCGGCATGAGCCCTGGATGCCGTCCTTATTCTCTAAGATCATATGAATGGGGTAGACATCCTCCAAAGACACCGGGTCTCTTTTGGACTCCAAAATTCCAGTTTCCAAGTCGATTTCTTCATACCTAAGGGGGAAAGCACAAACATCAAGCCACAGGTCGGCTGCAGAAATAGTAACGCTTGGCATGTTCTAAGAACCTCTGTCAGAGAGATCAGAGGGAGTGAGATGATTCAATCTCCTGCCTTGCAAACGCAGATCATCTTGACAAGCAGCATACTCCGCCCCAGAAAAGAGACTTTTCCAGGAGCTGCCAAGTCTACTTACTCCAAAGCCGAATGCTGGAGCCGGAGTCACCATACTGTCTCAAGTCATGGCCTTTTCGTTTCCCTCCCAATCCGGTGCTAGTTTCCAAACCACCAGGTGTGGACTTACTGATTCAACGTGTCCCTCCTTTAGGATGTCATCTTTCCACTTATTTTTAGTTATCCCTCTAGTAGCTCCATCTGTTTCTATGGTTTCAATTATTACTTGCATGTTAACAATTTTCACCTTTGAATTCTCAGTACTTATTGTTCCCTCCCACCCTCTGAACATCTTGTTTTCAATTGTTACTACACACCTTAAACTCAATGAAATCAAAACCGAAGTTACGACTGCCTCCCCCCACCCCCCGCAAGTTCCTCCTGCCCTCCCCGGCACTGGCACCGACACCGACACCGGCACCGGCACCACAGTAGCCCAGTTGCCTTTTACCAACAGACATATGTTTGACAGGTTTTCTTCTTCTTTTTTTCTGTTTTAAACATTTTATTTATTCATTTTAGGGGGGGAGGGGAGGGGAGGGGAGAGAGAGAAGGGGGGAGGAGCAGGAAGCATCAACCCCCATTTGTGCCTTGACCAGGCAAGCCAGGGTTTCAAACAAGTGACCTCAGCGTTCCAGGTCAACGCTTTATCCACTGCGCCACCACAGGTCAGGTTGGGTTTCTTTTTTTATCCAGTTAGCCAAGTTTGTCAAGTTCTCCTTAGAAATCTTGCTCACAAGCTGCACTAGTTGAAGCTGCATACATACTTTTCAACCCTTTCTGCCTCGTCCTCTCTGTGACCTCTGCACTATTTACCACTTCCTTCTCAAATCACATCTTCCCCAGCTTCCAGGACACCACTCTTGGCTGCGGCCCTCTCTCTCTCTACCCATATCTTTTCAGTCTTCTTCTTAAGGTTCCTAGTCCTCCATCCACCCTTTAAATGTAGAGGGTGTCCGTAAAGTCATGGTGAACTTTTGACCGGTCACAGGAAAGCAACAAAAGACAATAGAAATGTGAAATCTGCACCAAATAAAAGGAAAACTCTCCCAGTTTCATACCTACTCAATGCAGTTCAATGTGGGCTCACGCACAGATTTTTTAGGGCTCCTCAGGTAGCTATCCCGTATAGCCTCTAGACTCGTCACTGACTGACGGCCTACCAGAACGGGGTTTCTCCACCAAACTGCCAGTTTCCTTCAACTGCTTATCCCACCGAGTAATGTTATTCCTATGTGGTGGTGCTTCGTTATAAACGTGCCAATATTCACGTTGCACTTTGGTCACGAATTCGAATTTAGCGAACACACTGAACTTTCCTCTGTACCATCCACATCTCGACTGGTATGGCTGTGGGCTGCTCCGCTGTATACACGGTGTTATGTCATCATCTGTGCATGCGCACATGCTGCCACATCATCCTACAGAAACTGGGAGGGATTTCCTTTTATTTGGTGCAGATTTCACATTTCTATCGTCTTTTGTTGCTTTCCTGACTGGTCAAAAGTGCACCATGACTTTACAGACACACTGTAGGTGCACCTTGGGGCCGTGTCTTAGTTAAGGCTTCTAATCCCACTCTGCTCTCTTTCGTGAACGAGACTAGCGGACAGCTTTAATTACTGGCCATATGGGATGACTCCACCTATCTAGCTTAGTCTCTCCCTCCGACCTGCTTTCACTCCGGTGAAACCAGATGTTTACTAAATAAGCGGAATCTCCACTTGCATAACCCAAAGGAACCTCAAACACAATGTGTGTCAGAGCACCTTTCCCACATCCCCCCAACTCAACCACTGGGCCGCTCCTCTGTGCTCCTCCCACAGCGGAGGGCATCGGTGTGCAGTATTCACTCAGGTGCTCAAACACCGGGACCCAGAGGGCACCACCCTTGATTCCCATTTCTCCTTATACTGTACTCCACATCCAGTCAGTCTTCAGAGCCTCTTGCTTCTTCTGCTTCCTGTCTTGACTCCATCCGCCTCATCTCTTCCTTCTCACCTCCACTAAGGTAAGGTAAACCGTAACTGGCCGTTCATGACTGGATTATTACAAATCTCTCCACTTCACTCTTTGCCCTTAATCTAACCTTCCCATCAGAGGCTTCCAACTGTCCTTTTGATAAAGGAGAAACTCTTTAAGTGAATGAAAAGACCAGTGAAGACCTCTCCAGTCCAATTTAGTTAAAGAGAGAGTATATTCTGTAACCAGACTTCCTGGATTCAAATTCTGACTTAAGCCTTCATTAGTTGATGACCTTGAATAAGTCACTTAACCACTTTGGTGCCTCAATTTTCTCTTCAAGAAGATGGGGATAATAATACCTACCTTCTAAGATTGTTGTAAAAATTAAATAACTTGCTATATGTCAGGATCTTAGAATAATCCCAGCTCATAAGCATACATGTGTGTCAACGACTATTCCTCATTCCCTACCTGCAGTCTACAATTCAACCAAACTTACTTCATTTCTCTTCCTTCAGGCTTTTACATTTGTTCTCTGTTCAGAATACTGTCAACTGGCCACCTAAATCCAAGTCTTGTTTTGGACAGTATGACCTCTGGGAACCTCTTTTCTCCCTCACAATATGGCTTACGAGCAAAGACTGTGAAGACAGATGACCTGGGTTCAAATCAACACATAGTTACTAATAATCTCTATACCTCTGGATAAATTACTACCTATGACTCAGTTTCCTCTTCTGCAAAATGAGGAAAATACATCTCATAGAGTCACTGTGAGGATGAAGTGAGTTTCATCTTCTGAAGACCCCAGAACAAGATCTTAGATTAGTACCAGTCCAATAATAAGCGCTTGATAAGTTCTATCTATTATTATAATTGCTAAGCTTGTGGTTGTGCAGATCTCACTCCTTCCCCCAGTCTCTTTATTGATTGATTGATTTTAGAAAGAGAAGAAGGACGGGAGGAGAGAGAGATACATCGATTTGTTGCTCCACTTACTTATGCATTCATTGGTTGATTTTTTTAAAATTATTTTTTCATTGAGAGAGAAAGAGAGAAGCATGAACCCGCTGGTCCACTTGGTTGTGCACTCATCGATTGCTTCTTGCGTGTGCACTGACCTCGGATGGAGCCCGCCACCTTGGCGGATCAGGACGACACTCTAACCGAGTTACCGGCCTGGGCCTGTCTCTCTAGTCTTGATCTGAACTACCTTCCCTCTCCCATCGTACCCTCTACTTTGGAGGAAATACTCTTTGAAGCTTGAATAATATCTCTCCAGTTCTGTTCACCATCACCCCAAACTTATACACGGACATAATGGGCCATCACCAGACGACTTCCAAACGCATCAGACCATGACCCCAAACTCCATCAGACGCCTGGGCCTTCCAGGCACGACGGACCCCGAGTCAGCTGTATACAGCGCCCCCATTAGACTCCCGGTTCTCTCACGGCTCCAACTCCTTTCCCCCGCCCTCCTGCCCTCAGAACCTGGTCCCCGCCCAGTTCCAGCAAACCCTGGTCTCTGAGCCTCCCCGCCCGCCTGCTCGCCTGCCCGCCCGCCCGCAAGGCCACGCCGCTGACCGGTCCTGGAGCTGGAGGTCGGGTCGCTCCCGAGGCTCCTCATAGAAGCTGATGCCCGGGTGCGTGGCGAGGGCCCTCCACAGAAACTCCTGAGTGTAGGGCTCCAAGAGCAGCGGGAAGGGCGGCACTCGCGTCTCCAGACGGCACCATAGCGCGGGCAGACACAGGCCATCAAGCCCCTCCAGGGCCACCTCGTCCAACAACGACTCCAGCGCGTCCATTGCTACTCCAGTTGGTAGCGCTCAGGGCGCCTGCGCACCACGCCACCAAGGTCCCCAGCACAGCACGCCTGCGCACAACCATCGGCAACCTTGGAGGCGGGTCGGATCCAGCCGTCGGAGGAGGAGTACCAGGGCATCTACGTGACGTCCCTCTCTTTGGGGGCGGGCTTAGTCAGTGAAACTCCACCGCCATTGGTCCGGAATCCCGCAGTAACCAGGGGAACTGCAAACAGAGCAGAGGTCGCTTCCGGTTTGAGCACCGGAACCACCGCCTCTAGGGATGTATGGTGAGTGTTAGTGGGCTCCTCCGGGAGGTCGGGCAGTTATTCTCCCATCTCGTCTGAGGCTCCCCCCACACCTTCCCGGACAGAATCCTAAGCCACAAACCCCTGGACCAGTACTGCCTGACCCAGGGTGATCTCCGATCTGAGGGAATGGAAGCCTTAGAGTGGTCCGAATGGGGAGAAGAGGCTGGGAGGAGTGGTCAGTATTTGGTCTCTGTCGAGCTGTGGTCCTGTAGGAACCCAGTACTGACCGGGGGCTCAGTAAAGGGTTTTGGGTTGGGAAAGGAGAATTAGGTGTCTGCGGAGGGGCTTGTGTGTCCTAGGATGTGGACTGTGGGATATAGGAGTTGGTATGGGGGTAAGCTTCATCTTGGGAGTGCAGGCATAAGCTGCCAGAGATCGGACTTGGTAAGGGGGTGGGAAGAGACTAGGGAATACTCTCTTTTGTGCTTCGATGTTAATAACTAGTACTGTTCAGTGCCAGGAACTCTGTTAGTGCTGTCAAGAAAAACCTCGTGAAGCTTTTAGTAGCCTTTTGAGTGGAGTGTTATTAATCCATCTTACAAACGAGGAAACTGAAGCTCAGAGAAGTTGAATAACCTGTCCCAAAATCAGCCAGCTAGCAAAGGGCAGAGTGAGAAAAGAACCTAGACACTCTCTCTCTGGAGCTGAATTTGGAGTCTGAGATTTTGAAGGGGCTTTAGAAAGGCCCTTCATTCCAGAGGTTACAAATGCAGATATCCGCAGGGGCAAGTCTAGTGGGCTGGATTGGGCTGTGGCTGAAAATCAGTCCTTCTGAAAGGGAAGCTTCTCACTCAGCTCCAACCATTTGTTTTATTGGGTGCTTCTCAAAATACCATGAAGGCTGATCAGTCTGAAATCCAGTTAGGGGTCCCTGATGAGGAATTTGTTCTTTGTGATATCTACTAAATGCAATGTGGAAAAAAACCATTTTTTTTAAATTAACAGTCTGTTAAGTTTTTAAAAGACATCTTTGCCCGTTGTACTTCAGAGGTGCTATGAATGTCATTTTCCAGATTGCCCTGTGGAAAGGTCAACCTAATACTTGCCATAGAACAACAATTTTCAAATCTTTTGGTCTCAAGTGCCTTTATACTCTTACCTCAAAAGAGCTTTCTTTATGTATATTACATCTATGATATTCACCACATTGGAAATTAAAGCTGAGAAAAATCTTAAAACGGTTATTTATTAATTCACTTGAAAACAACAGCCCATTATTTCTGAACATAATGCTTTTAATTAAAAAACAGCTACACCCCTCCCACATACACAATTAGTGGGAATAGTGGCATTACTTTACATTTTTCTCAAGTTTCTTCAATGTCTGGTTTGATAGAAAATAGCTAGACTCTCATTTTGGCTTCAGCAACCAGATTATTGTGCTACTAGTTTGGCTGATGTGTCTGAGAAAATCAGCTACAAATCTACAGTTGTAACAAGGAATATGTTAATTGCCTTTTCTGATAACTGTATATATTCTTTTTGGATACTATACCAAAACTTAGCAAATTGTAATTGCTCAAAGACTACTCACAGGCCCTGGCCGGTTGGCTCAGTGGTAGAGTGTTGGCCTGGCGTGCGGGAGTCCCAGGTTCGATTCCCGGCCAGGGCACACAGGAGAAGTGCCCATCTGCTTCTCCACCCCTCCCCCTCTCCTTCCTCTCTGTCCCTCTCTTCCCCTCCCGCAGCCAAGGCTCCATTGGAGCAAAGTTGGCCCGGGTGCTGAGGATGGCTCTGTGTCCTCTGCCTCAGGCACTAGAATGGCTCTGATTGCAACGGAGCGATGCCCCAGATGGGTAGAGCATCGCCCTCTGGTGGGCGTGCCGGGTGGATACCGGTCAGGCGCATGCGGGAGTCTGTCTGACTGCCTTCCTGCTTCCAACTTCAGAAAAATACAAAAAAAAAAAAAAAGACTACTCACAGTGTGGCATCTGAAACCATATTGGTGAATGTTTGTCCTTTGTTATATTAACATCTATTGGCCTGTCTTGCTATTCTGTTGGATATTTTACCCATGTATGATTTTATAACTTAGGCATTGGTCATTTGGAAAATGTCACTTCACTGAGTTATTCAAATCTTCCAAATTTTGACTTTGGAAATTTCATTACACAGTATCAAATGGCATATTATTACACAATATATATACATATATTAAAAAAATCACATACGTTAATATTACCGCCTGTCTCATTTTTTAAAAAAAGAGTTAGTGTTTTGGGAAGCTGTTGAACTCAAGGTAGTGGAAACAAGTTTTCTACTTATTTTCACTTGAAAGCTTGAATTTTATAATTGGCAACAAATACTGTCAGTTGTTTTCTTGAAGGGAAAGGGTTACTTTCATAATTGAAAAAGTATCTGCCAAACCACCCAAGTCTGAATAACTATAGTTTGTTCCTTCAAGTAAAAGTGACATTCATATTTTTTCTTTTTCATTGGATTTATTGGGTGACACAGGTTAACAAAATTATATGGATTTGGAGTGCACATTTCAACAACACATAAACTATACTGGGCTGTGTGTTCCTTACCCAGGTCCAGTCTCCTTCCATCGCCGTTTATCCCCCATACCGAATTCCCCCTCCCGCACCCCCTCACCTTAGCACTGCCAACCAGTTCCTTCATTCTCTCTTTTTGTTCTCAATCCCTCTTTCCCTCCCGCCTCTGTTACCCCAACTCCCACTCTTTGGCAGCTGTCAGCCTGCTTTTGAGCTCTGAGTCTGTCTCTATTTTACTTATTTCATTTTGCTCATTAGATCCACATATGACAGAAATCATATGGTATTTGTCTTTCTCTGACTGGCTTATTTCACTTGGCATAATGCTCTCCAGGTCTATCCACACTGTTGCAAGGGGTAAGGTTTTGTTATTTTTGTGGTCGAGTAGTATTCTATTGTGTAAATGTACCACAGCTTTTTTATTCACTTATCTATTGATGGGCTATTTCTAGATGGCTATTGTAAATAATGCTGCAGTGAACATACGGATGCATATGTTTTTTCAAAGTTCTGTTTCAGATTTCTTTCAGATAAATTCCCAGAAGTGGAATCACTGGGTTATAAGGCAATTCTATTTTTAAAAATTTGAGGTAGCTTCATACTGCTTTCCACAGTGGCTACACCAATCTGCATTCCCACCAACAGTGCATGAATGTTCCCTTTTCTCCACATCCTTGCCAACACTTGTTGTTTGTTGATTTATTGATGATAGCCATTCTGACAGGTGTGAGGTCATATCTCACTGTGGCTTTAATTTGCATTTATCTCATAATTAGTGACACTGAGCATCTTTTCATATGTCTGTTGGCCATCTGTATGTTCTCTTTGGAGAAGTATCTATTCAGGACCCTTGTCCATTTTTGGATTGTTTGTTTCTTTGGTGTTAAGTTTTATAACCCCTTATAACCCCTCATCAGATGTATCAGCACATATGTTCTCCCATTCAGTGGCTGTCTTTTCATTTTGTTAATGGTTTCCTTTGTTGTGCAACAAGTTTTTAGTTTGATGTCTTCATTTGTTCTTTTTCTTCTTTTGTTTCCCTTTCCTGAGGCAATATTTCGGAAGAAATATTACCACGAGAAATGTCCAAGATTTTACTGCCTATATTTTCTTCTAGGATTCTTATGGTTTTGAGTCTAACATTTAATCTATTTTGAGTTTATACTTGTGTATGGTATAAGAATGTAATCTAGTTTCTTTTTTTTTTTTCTTTTTTCTGAAGCTGGAAACAGGGAGAGACAGTCAGACAGACTCCCGCATGCGCCCAACCGGGATCCACCCGGCACGCCCACCATGGGGCGACGCTCTGCCCACTAGGGGGCGATGCTCTGCCCATCCTGGGCGTCGCCATGTTGCGACCAGAGCCACTCTAGCGCCTGAGGCAGAGGCCACAGAGCCATCCCCAGCGCCTGGGCCATCTTTGCTCCAGTGGAGCCTTGGCTGTGGGAGGGGAAGAGAGAGACAGAGAGGAAGGCGTGGCGGAGGGGTGGAGAAGCAAATGGGTGCTTCTCCTGTGTGCCCTGGCTGGGAATCGAACCTGGGTCCTCCGCACGCTAGGCCGACGCTCTACCGCTGAGCCAACCGGCCAGGGCCTAGTTTCATTTTTTTTGCACATTTTTATCTGTCCAATCTTCCCAACGCCATTTACTGAATAGACTGTCTTTACCCTATTGTATGTTTTTGCCTCCTTTGTTAAATAATAATTGACCATAAAGGCATGGGTTTATTTCTGGGTTTTCTATTCTGTTCTGTTGATCTCTGTTTTTAATCCAGTACCAAGCTGTTTTGATTGTTACAGCCTCATAGTATAGTTTGATATCAGGTAGCATGAGTCTTCCAACTTTGTTTTTTTCCTCAAGATTGCTGTGGCTATTCATGGTCTTTTGTGGTTCCATATAAATTTTTGAAGTATTTGTCCTAGTTCTGTGAAATAAACCATTGGTATCTTGATAGGAGTTGTGTTGAATATATAGATTGCTTTGAGTAGTATGGACATTTTAATGATATTAATTCTTCCTTACCATGAACACAGTAAAGGGGCCCTCGGGATACGACAGTCTCAACATAATGGCGTTTCAAGTTTATGACGCTTCCTCCCATATGATATAGTTGTAATTCCAGTTTGGTCCTTGCAGGAGCTCTGAGTGTAGCCTCTACCTACTCTGCCACCATCTTTGATCTAAAAGTGACATTTTATACAATATACAATATATGGGTAGTTCTGCTGGCAATTTGAGTTTTTTTCTGGGATCAACCATTGTACTTGGGTTTGTAGCAGAAGTGCTTTATGTATACTTCCCATTTTTTCCACACAGAGTGATCAAAAACATGTATTTATGGGTTGAGATCTAACAAAATGGATTTTTACCGTTTCATCAGGAAAATCTTAAGTGAAAATGTTTTGTTTGTTTCTTCTGTGAATTCATGGCAGTAAAGAAAATACTGACTCAGTACCGTTTAGTGCCACTGCCTGTAGATACTCAGGCGACAGGCAGTTTTACCTACTGTTGCTTTTGCATCTTCAGTACCAATGACTAACACAGTGAAGATGTTTTAGGATTGTGACAAAACCAGGTTTGTCTTTGGGAACCTCTTTTCCTCGCGGGATCAGTGGAACACACTCTGAGAAACATGGCTGTCGACTATTTTCAAGAAGTCTGCTCAGTCACGTCTAATTGATCGCGTTTCAGCTGTTCTAGAACATTGTCCTGGCCCAATCGAAGAACCTGATCATTTTCAGATTGGTTACAAAAGGGAGACCTTTGTTGTCTTTAAGAAAGTATTTGCCCTGAGATTAAACATTCAAAGGAGCCCTTTTTTCTATTTCAGTTTTTAAAACTTTGTCTTATGTGCCGTTTTATAGGCACATATCTGTTGGATAAAGCAATACACGCCTTGATGAATTGTGGTTCTAGCCAACTAGATAAGCCAAGCCAGGCTTTTTTAGAAAGGTGTTTACTTCTGAAAATCACAAGCTTAAATGTCTACCAAATATCCCTAGACTGGATGGATTGTAGTTGGGTTTATTTTGCATGTCCAGATCACATCGCTTTTTTTTTTTAATTTTTTTTAAAATTTTTATGCAACTTCATGACTTTTATTTGTGGTGCCTGTGCTTTGTCTTGAAAATACCTTCTCCCCCTGCCCCAGACAGTGTCCAGGGAGGAGAGATCGCATTGCTTTTTAACAACATTTTTCCTGGCTTGTTGGTTTTAGCTTTGGGCTCTGTGATGCAATGTGATGTAATGCTGGTAGTTCTGGGGGTGGGGGTGGGGTGCTTCTGGCCGCCCTGGGTCTGAATCTCATTTGAGTACTCAGGTGTCTCTAAGCCTTGTTTTTCCTGTCAGTAAAATGGAGATAATGATGGCGCTTACCTTGTTTTGTTTGGTAACCAATTGGTGAATCTGCCGTGTGGATTCAATGAGACTGTGCAGGAATGTACCGACCACCCGGTGTGGCGTGGAAAACGGCTCTGACCGGGTAGCTAACACTGTCACTCTGCAAATGGGCACTTCCTCCACGCTGCCCACAAAAGAGGGAGGAGGAAATCTTAGGAAGTCCTCCAGCAAAAAATAATCTTTGTAATTAGCTCATTCTTTGTTTAAAAAATAACCAATGTTTGACTTTTGTTTGTTTGTTTGTTTTCATCAAGATGACTTGGCAGTGTGTGAGTTTTCTGCCCGTGAAAATGGTCACCTTTCTGTAAAAGTCAGATTTCCTCCAGTGCTTTCAAAATATGAGCTGGTTTAGAAAAAAAAATTATTTTTTCTACTCAGTTTTCAAGGAACATAATAATTAGACAAAAGTTCAGCACATCAGTATAATTAGAAAGGGTTTTAAAGCTGCTCACTTGCTTTTGCGCCCCCCAGAGCAAATATGTGACATTTCCCTGTTTACACTGTTCATTTGCTTAGCAAACTCTCTCAAAGAATTAATAATGCTAAGATGAACTTCAGCCTAGCTTGTCTAAATAATCCCAAACTGCAAAATGGGCAACGGTTGACTCAGTCTGGTTTTGTAGAAGGTGTGGAGTCAGCGTGGCCGGTCTCTTCTGTTCTTCTATTTTTTTTTTTAATTCATTTTAGAGAAGAGAGAGAAAGGGAGAGAGAGAGACAAAGTGGGAGAGAGGAGAGAGAGACAGAGAGAGAAGGTGGGGAGGAGCTGGAAGCATCAACTCTCATATGTGCCTTGACCAGGCAAACCCAGAGTTTCGAACCGGCGACCTCAGGTGACCTCAGCATTTCCAGGTCGACGCTTTATCCACTGCGCCACCACAGGTCAGGCCTGTTCTTCTATTGTTTTTTTTGTTTTGTTTTTTGTTTTGTTTTTTTTTTTTTTTCATTTTTCTGAAGCTGGAAACAGGGAGAGACAGTCAGACAGACTCCCGCATGCGCCCGACCGGGATCCACCCGGCACGCCCACCAGGGGCGACGCTCTGCCCCCCAGGGGGCGATGCTCTGCCCATCCTGGGCGTCGCCATATTGCGACCAGAGCCACTCTACCGCCTGAGGCAGAGGCCACAGAGCCATGCCCAGCGCCCGGGCCATCTCTGCTCCAATGGAGCCTTGGCTGCGGGAGGGGAAGAGAGAGACAGAGAGGAAAGCGCTGCGGAGGGGTGGAGAAGCAAATGGGCGCTTCTCCTGTGTGCCCTGGCCGGGAATCGAACCCGGGTCCTCCGCACGCTAGGCCGACGCTCTACCGCTGAGCCAACCGGCCAGGGCCTCTTCTATTGTTTTTACCGGGACGAGTGGTGATCTGTCCGTTTCTCTTACTACTTAAACCAAGCAAAAAAGAAACAAAAAGAATAACAACAAAATAAAACAAAGCAAGCATTCAGCAGGCAGATGAATGTGTGGTCCATGTTGTCTCCTTCCATTCTCCTTTTCCTGCGCTGGCTCCCAGCCCTGAATCGGACTCCGATCTTTTCTCTCGATATCTTCGGCATTCTTTCCTCCATCATTTTAGCTTACGGGACTCGGCACACAACATTTTGCTTATTTTCCTCAAGGGCACTCACTCAGTGACTCCACAATATTTCATGACCTTCCCTGCGCCGGAATCCAGAGATTTCAAGACGAGTAAGGCGGAAGCCAGGCCAAGGGGAAGCGGGGGTTCACTGTACTCGTCTCAGACTTTTCAGTGGAGTTAATTTCCTATTTTTATAAGTTAAAATTCTTTTATCCTCAAGAAGTAGAAATGTAGCAAATTTGAAAATGAATTCTTTATGCCAGCGGTTACAGATGGGGAGTCTCCGGAGGAAATAGCCCTCAGGCATGCTTACCTCATCGAGTTTGTTCTTTAAAACTTTGAATTAGTTCTTAACATTGAAAAATTGGGAGACTTCTCATAAATATCTGGTTATGGTATTTTCTTTAAAATATTCATAGTCTGTTAACACCAAATTAGAATTCCATGTGGGCACAGTTTCCTCCCAGCGGAAGTGGAGTGGGGAAGGAGGGACACTTTCCAGCTCACCCCAGCACCCACCGGGCTGGCTTCCCTCACTGTATCCGGTACCTGCCTGGGCCCCACAGCATTTGAAGTCACAATCCTGCTCCAGGATTAACCTGGACAATTAGGGGATATACAGTATTCTCTGCCTTTAAGAACTTCACAGTCTGATGAGAGAGCCAGACATAAACAGATAATTACAATCTAATATGGAAGTTCCTAGAAGGTAACATTTGTAAAGGGCTTAGCTTGTCCCAAGGCACTCTGGCCCGCTGCCTGCTTTTTGTAAATAAAGGTGGGTTTTTTTGTTTTGTTTTTTTGTATTTTTCCGAAGCTGGAAACTGGGGAGGCAGTCAGACAGACTCCCGCATGCGCCTGACCGGATCTACCCGGCATGCCCACCAGGGGGCGATGCTCTGTTGCAACCAGAGCCATTCTAGCTCCTGAGGCAGAGGCCACAGAGCCATCCTCAGCGCCCAGGCCAACTTTGCTCCAATGGAGCCTTGGCTGCGGGAGGGGAAGAGAGAGACAGAGAGGAAGGAGAGGGGGAAGGGTGGAGAAGCAGATGGGCGCTTTTCCTGTGTGCCCTGGCCGGAAATCGAACCCGGGACTTCGGCACGCCAGGCCGACGCTCTACCACTGAGCCAACCAGCCAGGGCTGTAAATAAAGTTTTATTGAGACACAGCTTTGCCCATTTGCCTACAAATGCACATAAACAGTCTATGGCTGTTTTCATGCTTCAGTAACAGAATTGATTAGTAAAGATCATACGGCCCACAAAGCCAAAAATATTTGCTGTCTGGCCCTTCACAGGAAGAGTGCTGACTCCTGCCATAGAGGATCCAATCTGATTCTTGATGTGGTACGATACTCACTGTAATTGTACCCAATTTACACCACACAGCTAGTAAGCAGACCCAGGACTCAGCTGAATAAAGTCTAAACTCAAGCATTCATCATCAAAGAGCTGTCTCAGTTCTGTCACTGCCAGTGTGTGGCCAGGTTCTCACATCTGGGGAGTGAGTCTGTAAGTGAGGCCTGCCCTTTGGGCTGGTGGAAGCGTAAACACAGTTTAAAGAGGACTTAGGATCTGACCCTAGCTACACCGTTATTTCCAAATAGGAAAGGGATGCAAGGAGCAATATGATTGGTTAGTTAGAAGGAGGAGCTTGGGCCCTGGCCGGTTGGCTCAGTGGTGGAGGGTCGGCCTGGTGTGCGCGGGACCGGGGTTCGATTCCCGGCCAGGGCACATAGGAGAGGCGCCCATTTGCTTCTCCACCCCCTCCCCCTTCCTCTCTGTCTCTCTCTTCCCCTCCCGCAGCCAAGGCTGCATTGGAGTGGGGATGGCCCAGGCGCTGGGGATGGCTCCTTGGCCTCTGCCCCAGGCGCTAGAGTGGCTCTGGTCGTGGCGGAGCGACGCCCCAGAGGGGCAGAGCATCGCCCCCTGGTGGGCAGAGCGTCGCCCCTGGTGGGCATGCCGGGTGGATCCCGGTTGGGCGCATGCGGGAGTCTGTCTGACTGTCTCTCCCCGTTTCCAGCTTCAGAAAAATACAAAAAAAAAAAAAAAAAAAAAGAAGAAGGAGGAGGAGCTTGGAACTGTTTACAGAGCACTTTATGTAAGAATAAGGAAGTATAAGTTGTCTTTAAGGCCACCAGGCTGACTACTGATGTCCCATGGGTTTTGGAAAGCCTGACCCTTGTAGTCTTAACAGTTGCCCTGTGGACATAGCACATTTAATTGGATGATTTTACTGGGGAATTGTTTCTCTCCCTTGCCCCTGTCCCTTGGTTGGTCTGCTGGTCTCCAGCTTCATTCTTTAAATAGTCACCCACCCACTGTCAAGCCCAGAGTTTTTGTACTGGGCTGAACTGGGTCCATAGCTGTCTTTCCCCATATTTAAAAATGAAGATTTCCCATAAAAACCTGGACTTTTCAGTCTCCGGATGAAAGGGTGCTTTGGCCCCACTGGGCCTGTCTTCTGTCACAGTCCTGGTTCTCAGCACCGGGCAGCGTCCGTTTCCTTGAAAGTTGACATGTAATGACCGTGTGATCTCTTCTGACTGGTGGGGCCAGCCAACATGCGTTCACTTTTTGCATTGAGAATATTGGCCTGCCCCTGCCTGCATCTGAAATTTTAACCCCCGCCCAAGGCACCTTGGAAAGGTGGCCATCTCCTGAGCGCACCATTCTCTTTCCCACCTCCCTGCCTTGCCCGTGCTGTGTTCCCTGCCACCTGTGCCCTTCTTTCGAGTCACCTCCACGCTGTAGATTACAGTGACTGACATCACAGACAGCACTAACTCCTCCCACACGGCAGGGACGCGTAGCTGCTCAGGTGTCGTGCTATCGCCGGTGGTGGGCTCCATGCCTTTCTTCTTCATTGATGGCAGAGACCCATTCTTGATCTTTTGTATGCCCAACACTTGGCCCAGTGAGTGGTCCAGGGAGATGTCAGTGAGTGCTTGCTGGGTTGACCTTGTAATCAGGAAGGAGATAAACCAGTTTGTCCCTTAGTGAATTGTTGGCAGGAGTCCTTAAAGCAGACAGAGAGCCTGACCTGTGGTGGCGCAGTGGATAAAGTGTTGACCTGGAATGCTGAGGTCGCCGGTTCGAAACCTGCACTTGTCTGGTGAAGGCACATATGGGAGTTGATGCTTCCTGCTCCTCCCCCCTTTCTCTCTCTCTCTCTCTCCTCTCTAAAATGAATAATAATAAAAAAAAGGCCCTGGCTGGTTGGCTCAGTGGTAGAGCGTTGGCCTGGCATGCGGGGGACCTGGGTTCGATTCCCGGCCAGGGCACATAGGAGAGGTGCCTATTTGCTTCTCCACCCCCCCTCCTTCCTCTCTGTCTCTCTCTTCCCCTCCCGCAGCCAAGGCTCCATTGGAGCAGAGATGGTCCGGGCGCTGGGGATGGCTCCTTGGCCTCTGCCCCAGGCGCTGGAGTGGCTCCGGTTGCAGCAGAGCGCCTCCCGGGAGGGGCAGAGCATCACCCCCTGGTGGGCGTGCGGGGTGGATCCCGGCCGGGCGCATGCGGGAGTCTGTCTGACTGTCTCTCCCCGTTTCCAGCTTCAGAAAAATACAAAAAAAAAAAAAAAATTAAAAAAAAAAAAAAGCAGACAGAGAAGAGGCCCTTGCAGCCAAGCCTCCCGGCCAAAGTTCCAGACACCTGGAGCTGCGCTGGTGGACACGTACGGCTCCCTCAGGCAGTGACCTTCGGAGCAGTGCAGTCTGGTCCTCCACACGCCCTGCCCTAGCTGCCTCTCCTGCATCCCACAGCCTCTGGGTTCTGTTCTCCCTCCAGTCAGTGACAGTCCTGTTCTGCCCCCACTTCCTGTCGCGGGGAAGTCCCTGTCCCTCGCACTTCGCAACTCAATGCTACCTTGACCATCCTGAGCGGTGGATTCTCTTGAGACAGCCCCTGACTGACATGTCCTCTGAGGACAGCAAAGTTCTGGGTGAATGTAACACCTGGCAGGAAGCTGGAGAAGCACAGATGTCTGGTGCCCCGCGCGCACCACCACACTTCTCTGAAGTGTAAGTGACGGTGCGTTTCGGTGTGTGTGTGTGTGTGTGTGTGTGTGTCCTCTCTAAGGAGTCCCACGCTAATTAGGTACATTTTATGAACCCACCTGAGATCACAGAAAGCTGGAGCTGGAAGGGACTTGACATCTAGTCCAGGATCCCATTTTGGTGACGGACGTATTTATTTCAGAACTTTGGGGACACATGCAGGGGTCACAGTTGAGAGGCCTGCAGGGAACGGGCAGGTCATAGAAATGACGGCGGCAGGCGGGCTTGACTTCATCGTGCAGCCTTTTGCCGCATTCTTTCAACACCTAAGTGCACTTTGCATACCTGGGAGTAGTCTTCATTTTTGTAAAGAAATGTGTCGTCTACTCATTTCTCGAAATGTGTCTTTCTTCAGCTCTCCGTCATCTATGAAACAGAGATGATAACTATGTCCTCCTCCAGGGTTGTTGGAATCGGCGGGAAGGCCGGGCGCGCGGGCGGAGCACGTGTCCGCGTTAGCTGCGGGAGGATGATGTTGGTGCGGGTGTCGGTACCCGCTTTGCTGGAAACGTGGACACGAGCCGTCACTTTCACCTACATTTTAGGGGAAGAAAACCCTCTCAGACCTGCTGATAAATGGCAACTTGGACTTGACCTGAGTGGCAGGGTGACAACCTGTGGGGTGGAGCCAGAGGGCACCGTGCCATCTGGCAGGTCCTTGTCCTCCGCTCCTGACAACTGTTGCCAGGCAGGAATGTAGGCTTTGTGTTGCCAGATCTTTTAATTTTTTTTTTTTAACAGATTCTAGAACTCAGGATTTTTAAACGTGAACTCTCCCAAGATTTAAATGTTGGCCGAAAAATAAAAATTGCTTTAACGTTATGGAGACCAGACAAATGTCTGTGGGCTGGGCTCAGCCTGTAGATCTAATCTAGTCGCTGTTGTTGATCGGATACCGAGGCCCAGCCCTGGGGAACGACGTGCCCCTGAGGGTGGCCCAGGAGCGGGAGGAGAGGCCCAGGGTCATTCAGTCCGGTGGGCTCCCCCACCCCCAGGGCCTTCCTCCTAATGAGCCCACTCCTCGGGAAGCTCTGCAACTTGCTTCCTTTGAGATGGAGATTTCATTGTGAGCTGCCGACTAGAACCATGACTAACCAGGACAGAGGATCGGATTCATTTATTCTCCGTCTCTCCCTGTGCTCACTGTCCCTCGGGGCCACATTCTGGAGAGCAGCGGGACACACAGAGCTGGCTGAATGAAACTGAGGGCGTTAGGGTTCTGAGGACTCCTCTTACCCCGTCTGGCTTCCGGGGAGTTAGTTACTTCCTCTCTCAGAGGCTAGACTTCTAAATTATAAAACAGAGATGAATAGTAGGACCTTCCCACAGGGCTAAGAATCAAGTAAATTCATCCCTCTCAAGAACCTAAAATGGTGCCTGGCACTTGCTGGGCTCTCAGGAAAAAAATAGCTCTCACGAGAAAACACACACCTCTTCCCTCTGGACTCCAGGGGAATCTCACGCACCATTTCTTTTGTTTTCCGACGTTTGGCAGATCATTTTTTGTGTGTGTGCGGGGTGCGGAATACAAACACTCAGAAGACACTTGGATTTGGATACACACATACACCCCTACATAGTGGGGCAGAAGTAGGTTTACAGTTGTTTGTGTGGAAATAATACAATAGTTAAAGAACGATGATACAAGAATAAACTGTTTTACGTACTCAAAACTGTAAGCCTGCTTTTGCCACACCCTGTGTTTTCACAAATGCAATGTCCTCATTTGCATTCTGTGGAGGGCTGGGAAGGGAGGATGGGGCTGGGGTGGGGTGTGGGCTGGGAATGGGTTTGGGACCTTGTATGGTAGAAACAGAAGTAGACCAGAGTCCATTTATGCCTAGAAGCACGTTGTCACATAGAGCACTGATTAGATGACAGGAGTGTGGCATTTACTTAATTTCACATAAAAAAAAAAATCAATGTTTTTCAATGATCTCCAATGGAGCATTAACCTCACTTTGTCGTATTTCACGCCACCATCCCGAAAGGAGCAGGGGGAGAAGGTGAAGTCTTCCTAGGAGTCCCCGGAGTCAGCGTGCCTCCTGTCCATTCCGACCTTGTCCCTTCAGAAAGTCGGTCATTCCCTCCGTTATCGATTCCAGAAAGGCCTGATGTCTGCTCCATTCTGGACACTGTTCCAGGTGTGGGAAGTTCAGTGACAAGCAAGCCAGACGCTGGCCTCGCGATTTCACAACGCTGAAACGTAGTGGAGGAGACAGACCACAGATATATCACCAAGAAAGAGATCAGATCAGAGCTGTGCAGAGAAGATTAAGGTAGGGAGGATGGGGCACCAGGCCACTCTGTGGTCAGTCCCTTCCGGCTGAGATCTGATTGATGCGAAGACCCAGAGGCTGAGGGCCGAGGCCTCAGGCAGGAAGGAATCCTATGTCCAAGGAGCAGGAGGATTTGGGAGGGGGAGCTGCAGGGCCGCTGGGGTGTGAGCGCACTGAAGGAGGGACAGAGGGAGACACTGCAGCACCAAGCAGACAGGCGACGCAGGCTTGTTTTTAGATGGTTTCTGTGGGATCAGTCCAGCCATAGCGGAAGCAAGGGACTACAGGTGGCTAGCGCAGCAGATACCGGGGCTCTCCGAGGGACGAGGGAGAGGGGTGGACAGGTGTGGGTGCCAGGCTGCAGCGGGACTTGCTGAGATCCAGAGAGCCAGCTGTTTCTGGGGGAGGGAACTACTGAGTGCTAAGTGCCTACTACGCACAGGGCGCTATTCTAAGTGTTTCACATGAACGTTCTTAACCAAAACAGTGGACTGTGATGGGATGAGGACAGTTAGGATTCCCAAACAGGTCACGAGGGGCTGAACCAGACAAGCCGACCCCACAGCCCACCCTCTTTCCACTGCACAGTGTCACCCCCAGGCCCCCATCTAGAGGCCGGCCAGAGAATGCATGGCCAAGCAGTTCTCAACCGAGCAAAGGCACAGATTATCAGTCTGCCGGTTATAAAGAACCATTGCCAGCTGCCAGCTGTTGTTTAAGTTTGGAAAGGACAAGAGGATCTTAGCCTGACTTGTTTATCTCAGGTACTTTGGCAGCACAGCGGGCCCTGGGAATTGGAGTTAGCACAGAAAATGCAAAGGAAGAGTGACAGCGTTATTGTTTCAGGCTTTCAGAAGACGGGGTGTAAGTAAAGGCCCAGAGCCGGCCTGGGGGCGGGCCGGGGAATGAAGAGGAGAACGGGTCTCACAGCCAGTGTTTACCCGGCTTTACCACTGCCGCGCTCTTTGTCTAATAGATTTCTGTTATTATGATGAGATTCCCTTAAAGAGATCCCCGCGCCAATAGAAGCGTCCATGGCATCCAGACAGATGGGAGGCGCCGTGATTTTTCGGTCTTCTGCCCAGTAACCTCTTAGGTTAGAAAGTAGAGGCCTGTTTGGTTGGGGTTGTACAGAGCTTAAAAATTTTTTTTAATTACTTGTCAGCGTTTAAAAATGAGAAACTGGCCCTGGCCGGTTGGCTTAGTGGTAGAGCGTCGGCCTGGCGTGCAGAAGTCCCGGGTTCGATTCCCGGCCAGGGCACACAGGAGAAGCGCTCATCTGCTTCTCCACCCCTCCCCCTCTCCTTCCTCTCTGTCTCTCTCTTCCCCTCCCGCAGCCAGGGCTCCATTGGAGCAAGGATGGCCCGGGGGCGCTGAGGATGGCTCCTTGGCCTCTGCCCCAGGCACTAGAGTGGCTCTGGTCCCTACAAAGCGACGCCCCAGAGGGGCAGAGCATCGCCCCCTGGTGGGCAGAGCGTCGCCCCCTGGTGGGCGAGCCAGGTGGATCCCGGTAGGGCGCATGCCGGAGTCTGTCTGGCTGTCTCTCCCCGATTCCAGCTTCAGAAAAATACAGAAGAGGAAAATAAAAAAAAAATAAATAAATAAAAATGAGAAACTTTCTCATAAAACTGGACTTCTGGAAAGTATAATCCCACAAAACCGAGCCCACATTCCTGCAGGGACACCTGCAGCTGAAGGCACAGGGTGACTCTCTGTCAGGCTGGGCAGCTGCTCTCCAGGCTGCCCCGTCCACGCACTCCGCCACACTTGTCTCTGCAAAGGCTGAAGGCTGGAGTCAGGATCAAGGTTCAGGAAGCTGGGTTGGGGCTGCAGGCGTGCGGGGTGGGGGTAGCAATGGAGCGGAGCCGGGCGCTCCCATCCCTGGGACCGAGGAAGGCTGTGCGGGCAGCCAGGTGGGCAGCAGGGCGGAGGCAACGCCGGCTTAGCAGGTGGACGGACTCATTGCTAACCCACGTTCTTCCTCCTTGCTCTGTCCTCTCCCACGGGTTCCTTTGCTTCTCTGAGCCAGGTGGCTTTGCTGTTGCACGTGCTCAGAGGGCCAGAGCCAGAGCCCTTTGCTGGGGCGGAACTCCTGGTGGGCGGTGCTCAGGAGCGCTGGGAAAGCGTGATTTCAGACAGCCATGACCACAGGTCTCAATTTGCCTTTCCTTTTTCTTTTTCATGTCTCATCCCATCTAGCCATTTCATAAAAACTTTACCCTCAACTACGCGAGCAGGTCACCAATAGCCTGTTGGCTTAGCTAAGAAATTGTTGTTTCCAGAAACCATTTTGTCATTTCATTCTTAGCTCCCGTGCATTACGGATGGATCTCTTAAAAGAACGCCTTCTTCGTGCTCTGAAAATACTGTGTTCTCTTTCCCGCAAGCTCCGGGTGCCCGGGTTCATGGCGGCCCCTTCACCTGCGCGGACCACCCCCCTCAGACCCCAGAAGGGAAGGTCCACAGCATTTCGCATTGTATCATATCTTTTAGAAACTTGAATTAGCCTTTTGGACATTTAATAGTGTAAGTTTATTTTAGTTTCTTGAATAGAATATAGATCCAAACAAACTATTCAAAAATAAAAACGATACAAAGATGATACATTGAGAAGTCACATTTGTGCAGGTGTTTGCAGGGGGTTCAGGGAATCAGAAAAGCCGATGTTAATACCCATTCTTATTTCCCCTCTTTCTTAGAGAAAAATTGCTACATATACTTTCTAGCCCTTGATTTTTTTTCACTTAGTATATGGCCATCTGTAAGATAATAATGAGCTTGCCTATTCTTTCTGCTAACTTCATAGTATTCCATTCCATTGTGTGGATTCACCATACTTACTGAGCCAGTCCGTACTCTCAGATTTATGGGTTATTTCTAATATTTGCTACTGTAAATTATGATACAGTCAACACGTGACTACCTTGTGCGTGCATTTGTTTCCTGTTTGGGGAGGGGAGATTCCTAGAAGTGATATTGCTAGCTCAAAGGGAAAAGCATTTTCATATTTTTTTCTTTACAGTGACAGAGAGAGAGTCAGAGAGAGGGATAGATAGGGACAGACAGGAACGGAGAGATGAGAAGCATCAATCATCAGTTTTTCATTGTTCATTGATTGCTTTCTCATATGTACCTTGACCGCGGGCCTTCAGCAGAGCGAGTAACCCCTTGCTCGAGCCAGTGACCTTGGGTCCAAGCTAGTGAGCTTTTTTTTTTTTTTTTTTACAGAGACAGAGAGTGAGTCAGAGAGAGAGATAGACAAGGACAGACAGACAGGAACGGAGAGAGATGAGAAGCATCAATCATTAGTTTTTCATTGCACAGTGCAACAGCTTAGTTGCTCATTGATTGCTTTCTCATATGTGCCTTGACCGCGAGCCTTCAGCAGACCGAGTAGCCCCTTGCTGGAGCCAGCAACCTTGGGTTCAAGCTGGTGGTCTTTTGCTTAACCAGATGAGCTCAACCCCGAGGTCGCCGCGCTCAAGCTGGTGACCTCGGGGTCTCGAACCTGGGTCCTCCGCATCCCAGTCCGACGCTCTGTCCACTGCGCCACCGCCTGGTCAGGCTAGTGAGCATTTTTTATTTTGCTCAAGCCAGATGAGCCCGTGCTCAAGCTGGCAGCCTCAGGGTCTTGAACCTGGGTCGTCAGCATCCCAGTCCAACGCTCTATCCACTGCACCACTGCCTGGTCAGGGAGCATTTGCATTTTTAAGGAAATTGCCAAAACACCCTCCAAAAGAGCTGTGCCATTTTCTACTCCTCCCAGCAATGCTCAAATGCGCCCGCCTGCTTCTCTGCTCTTGCCAACAGAACAGTGTTAAACCTTTGAATTTTTGCCAATCAGATAGGTGAGAGAAAGCGGCATCTCAGTGGAGCATCTGTCATTTAAAGTAAATGACATAGATATATGAAGTGAGGGCAATGTGAGCCCTCATATTTGGACAACAGAAGAAATGATCTAATAGAAGCACCATCAGCCCAGTGGGGAGAAACAAATTCTTTGTTCAAAACCCCTCTGTAATGGGGAGGTCCCTGCAGGGACGTCTTTGCCTGTAGGGTTTTCACTGACTCACCTTTTTTCTCCAAAGCCCAAACCTGCCAACCAAGGCCGAGCATTTCACCTGAGTAGGTGGGGGGTGAGCTTTGACTGCCTCGTTTGCCTTTCCACGGTTGGCATTTTATGGCATTTCTCTGGCTACCAGGAGCTCCAGCTTCCTTTACCCTTGAGGAATCATTTTCTTCTAATCCCCTTATTAATTGCTTTGGGAGACCAAAGTACATTAAAAGGCTGTGTGACAGAAACAATTCCTTATGTCAGACTCCCTCCCCAGCACATTGTGACCTTCTTGTACTCGTCTTTATTTTATTTATTTATTTATTTATTTATTTTTTTCTTTTTCTGAAGCTGGAAACGGGGAGAGACAGACAGACTCCCGCATGCGCCCTACCGGGATCCACCCAGCATGCCCACCAGGGGCGATGCTCTGCCCACCAGGGGGCGATGCTCTGCCCCTCCCGGGTGTCACTCTGCCGTGACCAGAGCCACTCCAGCGCCTGGGGCAGAGGCCAAGGAGCCATCCCCAGCGCCCGGGCCATCCTTGCTCCAATGGAGCCTCTGCTGCGGGAGGGGAAGAGAGAGACAGAGAGGAAGGAGGGGGTTGGGGGTGGAGAAGCAAATGGGCGCTTCTCCTGTGTGCCCTGGCCGGGAATCGAACCCGGATCCCCCGCACGCCAGGCTGACGCTCTACCCCTGAGCCAACCAGCCAGGGCCTTGTACTCGTCTTTAAAGAGCTGAGGACTGAGAGGTAGGGTGCTTAGCGGATAGGTGTGTGGGCCCTGGAGCCAGACTGCCCAGATTCAAATCAAGGCTCCTTTACTCACCAGCTCCGTGGTACCGGGCAAGTGTCCGAGCCTCTCTGGGGCTCAGTGCCCCCCTCTGGCAAGAGGGATAATGGTAGCACCTACTTCATAGGGTAGCTGTCAAGAGTGAATGAGTTGAGCCTGACCAGGGGGTGGCGCAGTGAATAGAGTGTAGGACTGGGATGTGGAGGACCCAGGTTTGAGACCTCGAGGTCATCAGCTTGAGCACGGGTTCATCTAGTTTGAGCAAAGCTCACCAGCTTGAGCCCAAGGTCGCTGGCTTGAGCAAGGGGTCACTCGGTCTGCAGTAGCCCCACGGTCAAGGCACATATGAGAAAGCAATCAATGAACAACTAAGATGCCACTACGAAGAATTGATGCCTCTCATTTCTCTCCCTTCCTGTCTGTCTGTTCCTATCTATCCCTCTCTCTGACTCTCTCTCTGTCTCTGTCAAAAAAAAAAAAAAAAGTGAACGCGTTGGTTTATGTTCTTAGCCTGGAGCTCAGTGCAGGGCACACAGCAAACCCTGATTATTAAGGTGAGCTCACACGGTCGTGGTGACGGTGATCTGGTGGTCTTGGTGATGACAGTGAGGATGCTGGCGCTCATGCTGAGGATGTGATAGTGACAATGGTGATCAGGAGCATGCGGGGCCCTGCCGTTACCAGGCGGCATTCCGGCGACACTGAGCAGGCGGCTCGATCCCTCACCCCCAGTGTTTTCATCCCCTCATTGGTTTGGAGCAGTGGAAATAATAGTGTCCATCTAAGACAAGAGTCAGAGAACTGCAGCCTGTGGGCTAAATCTAGCCTGCTGTCTGTTTCTGTGAATAAAGATTTATTGGAACACACAGCCGCACCCATTGGTTTGCACAGTGTCGATGGCCGCTTTCACACTGCAGTGGTGGAGCTGAGTAGTAAAAAATATTTACTGTCTGGCTCTTTATGGAAAAAGGTTATTGACCCGGGCTCTAGCGGAGTGGTGGTGAGGGTAGGGAATGCAGCCCGTGTGTGGCGCTGGTGCGTAGCAGGCGTCCAGGACGGCGGAGCTGCGGCCACAGCGTTGAGCTTGCGTGAACTCCATGCCCTGCTCTTGTCCCCAGCCCGCCGCTCGCCTCCAACCCCCAGAGGAAAGGGAGAGAGTAATTACAGTATGACTAGTTTAATTAGAAATGCCATCAAGTGATACTGTGCATATGCATTTCATCATGTATCATACATTTCCATATGCATCAAATATTACACGTGCGTGGTCGTCGGCAGCTATGGAAGCCTGTGTCCTGGAGACGGGTGGTTCACGCCTCCTGCTCAGGGGTAATTCGGAGGCTGAGTTTCCCTTGCCTGATGACTTCAGAAGCTACCATCCAAGGAAGCTATGACTCCCCTCTAAATGGTAGTGATGAATATTATTATTTGCCTCCAGAGCAAAGTAGAACTGCATGTCAGAGTTTTCCTACCACTGAGCATAAATCCTAAGTGCGGATAAAAATCTCAAATCGTAAGTGGGAGGATGGTATTATCATTAACAAAATTCAGGGTATTCACTCCTTTTTATCTTTTCCCTAGGCACACATCTGCTTTATAGAGTGAGGTACACAGGTATCATGTACATTTGGCCTTATTTACTGTTTCATGGCTGAATCTGGTGGGTCACCTTGCAAAATGCAGAGGAACATCCCCTTAATGTTGCAAGTAGTATACATGTTAATGTTACTTCCGCCCCCCCACCCCGCAAAGTGTTGTGAGGATAAAACGGCACACAGGCAGGAAGATACTCAGAGAAGCTGAGGGCGGCAGACAAGGCGTGGTGCCCTCCATCCTTGTCGAGCGAGTGACCTGGAGGAGAGAAAGGCTCTGTGGTGTGAGGACAGGGGCATTAGATAACAAATGCATGTACTTAGAGTAAATTATCTTCATTGGAAAATAAGCAAATTATTTTCCAACTTAATGAATAAAGAAGCTTCTAATTAACTCCAGTGGAGAGATTTGCTTTCATATTTCAGTGGTTAAGCTCTGTGTTTTTGTATTAATATTTTGTTTTTATGGCCCACCTTAGTGTTATTTTTTTTGTTTGTTTTTTGTTTTTTACTGTTTCTTATTGGTATAACAGAATTTTATAGATGAAAAGCAAACCTGGAGGTGATTCAGCCAAACTTTTTTTTTTTAAAGAAGAAAATATGGCTCCTAGAGGTCCTGGTGGAGCCGGCGACTTACCCAGGGTGCCCTAACTGGTTAGCTGTCCACTGGGCCAGATTCCCGGCGTGTCCAGCCAGCACAGGAAGGACCTCAGCTAGTGCTCACCGAGCCTAACTCTGCTTCCCTCCTGCTTCCTGCCCTTTCTCTGGGGCCCGCTCGGCCCTCCTGACACCGTACTGGCTCAGAACTACTTCCGCTGCCAAAAACATCCTGTCTGTCCCCTGGCCTCCAGCCCACTCTGTCTTGTTCCAGCTCCAGGCCCGTCTGCTAGCTCCCGGCTCTGTGTCACGTGGCCTGTGCTACCTGGTGTGTCCCCCCACTGACAGCCTGAGGAAGGGTGGACAAGGGTTTGTGGGAGCTGGCCACCTGACCCTGGCTCCTGCACCAGAGCCTCAGGGGTAGGAGGTCAGGCTGAAATTGGCCCAGTGACTCAGATCACATGATCCCTTTATCCTGGGCTGTTTCCTAAAAAATAAAGGTACAGTAGTTCTCATATAGCCCCTGTCCCCACACGCATACACCCTCTCCAACTACCGACATCCTGCACTGCAATGGTACGTTTTCTGGGGCTATTTCTCATCCCTGAATCCTGGGGTTTTGTCTTAAGGCCAAAAAAAAAACCACACAAAAAAAACAGTACATAAATAAAAAAAGTAAGGGAGGAGAGAGGGAGAGAGAACGAAAAAGGAAGGAAGAAAGAACACACACATGCACCGAATAGTCCGAGTGGGTCTGTGGAACACAAGGGCAGGCCTGTGGTCAGTTTCAGACAAGTCCATTCTGTCCTGGCATTCTCTGTTAGTCTGTCCCCAGGCAGGTGGCTGGCTGGTCACAGCATCAAAGCTCATTCACGCAGGTAATCCTGCTCTGGGCCTCTTAACCTCTCTGTCTCTCAGAACCAATTCCAAATTCTTGCGGCGAGGATTCTGACCGGCTGCAGCTGGGTCCGGGGTCCCACCCTGGGGCTGGGGAGGAGAGGGTCCGGGGTCCCACCCTGGGTCTGGGGAGGAGAGGGTCCAGGGCCCCACCCTGGGGCTGGGGAGGAGAGGGTCCGGGGTCCCACCCCGGGGCTGGGGAGGAGAGGAAGAGAGACGGGGGCCACTCAGGGTGTCGTCAGGGCTGCGCAGATAACGCGAGAGGTGCTACCATCCCATGATACTGTATAATCTTTGGTCTCCTCCGAAGCCTCTATGTGTCTCTTTTCTAAATCCTTGAATATATTGGCCCCAAAGTTGGGCCAAAGGTTCCTCTTTGGGCATTTGCTCTTCCCTTATTCCCTTCCATCTTCTTAGAAAGAGCAAAATCCCTTGACCTCTGCTTCCTGCCAGCTGTGAGCCCTACCCCCATGGTGCCCCCGCACGTGTGGACCCCCTGGAAGTGACCATGCCGAAAGACGGACGGATGTCTTCCTCTGAGACTCGGCCCCACCTCTTGCCTCTCCATCACCCATCACTCAGCTGCTTGCCCCTGCCTTCTGAGTGCTCTTGGCTAATGGGACGTGAGGTTGTGGCATTCTCATAAATAGCCACTTGAGAGTGAAGCTGGACAATTTGGGAGACACCTTGACAATGCGCAGTCGCTATCATTTTCTATTTTAGAACCGAGGCAATCCATTAATTTTCTGTCAAGGAAACTTTTATAATGGACGCTTCCATGAGAGTTCTGAAAACTGCATTTAGAACAGCATATACAAACGTTCTAGTGGCGATCTGTTGAATTTATGCATGCCTTCAAATGTTAGTCTTCTAGTTTTCTGAGCAAAATAACACTTTTCTCTGAAATGGCCCATTATGTGAAAGGCGGGTGATTCCCACTAATTCACATTTGTACTGTCACCTATGGGTGTGAGTTTGGGGATCTGGTGCAGCACTTTGGGGTGCAATCAATCATCAGAGGTTATGTGTATGCACACAGTGAAGTCATTTTATATAATCCAAACGATTTAATAAAAATGCAATTCGACTGGGAAAACTAGAGTCCACTGGCTCTTGTAGAGTGCAGGTAATGTTCTAGATTAAAGAGCTGTGGCTTTGATCATTATAGTCAAATATTATGAGTGTATGAATTACCATTTCCTTGCTGTTGTTTTATTGCAAGAGTATACCATTTTCCCATTATAATAATAGGCTGCGTTTTCTTAAAATCGCTTGATTATGATTGGTCCCGTTGATCCAGTTTGCAAATAAAAAGCTTTGGTGGTGATAAACTAGCTGTTCTAAAACAGCCTTCATTTCTGGTTCTGCTTTCGAACTGCTACAGGTCAGACTCTGCGAAAGGCTGAGAGAAGCCGATCCTGCTCACGGGAGAAAAAGGAGGTAAATGTGTCGCTGGCAAGGGCTGGTGGGAGGCGGCTATTTGAAGGGACCGGGGTGGGGGGCAGGCTGGGGATTGAGCATTCCTGGATCGCCTTCTCTCTGAGTCCCACTCTTGAATCCTGATTAAATGATAGTTGGCAACCGGAGTTATCAACCAGTGTCACTTGCAGCAATAATCTCTTGCTGAAATGTATCAGTTAGCTTTGTCTGTGTAACAAATCACCCCACGTTTTACTGACTTAAAACAACTATGCATTTAGTTCACAGTTCTGTGGGTCTGCAATTTGGGCTAGGCTTACCTGGGCAGTTCTACTGACGGGCCAGCCTCTGCTGACCTCAGCTGGGCTCACTTATGCATTTGTAACTAACAGCTGTCACCCAGGGACTGACTGAGTATCAGGGTGCTTTACTTCTCCAATGTTCTCTCTTCCTCCAGCAAGTTAGTCATAAGGAGGTCCAAGGCTTCAAAAGTCTGAAAGTAGAAACCGCAGGACCTCTGAGTCCTAGGGTCAGGACTGGCATAGTGTGACTTTTGCCACTTTCTATTTTTCAAAGTAAGGAACAGGTGAGCCCAGATTCGAGGGGTTGGGAAATAGGTCTCACTTCTTGATGGGAAATCTATGAAATATTGTGGCCATGCTTGAAACCACCTGCTCTGTGCCAGGCAGGGCTGGGACAAAGGCATGGGTGAGACAGTTCTTTTATTTTATTTCTTTGCATGAAAGAGAGAGAGAGAAAGAGAAAGGGAAGAAGGGAGAGAGATGAGAAGCATCAACTCATAGTTGCAGCACTTCAGTTGTTCATTGATTGCGTCTCATACATGCCTTGACCTGGGGGCTCCAGCCAAGCCAGTGACCCTTTGCTCAAGTCAGCGACCTTGGGCTTCAAGCCAACGACCTTGGGCTTCAAACCAGCAACCTTTGATTATGGAATTATGTCTGATGATTCCATGCTCAAGCTGGTGATCCCGGATGAGCCTTCTCTCAAGCCGGCAACCTCGGGGTTTTGAACCTGGCCACCACCGGTTAGGCGAGACAGTTCTTGATCTTAGGGAGTACACAGTAGAGTTGGAAGGGAAGTGTAACAGATCATTACCACACAGGGTGAGAAAGTGCTGATTTAGTGAGAGGACAAGCTGGTGTGTAGGCTGTCTCCTAAAGGGGTAGGAGTTTTCCAGGTCAAGTGGCGGGCACGGTCAGAGTCACAGAGACAGGAGACCGTGGAGCCTGAGATGGAGAGTGGCGCGGGGGCCCCCAGGTTGCCGCAGGGAGGCCTGGAGCTCGTGGGAGTTTACATTTGAGTCTTATTTAGTGTCAGAGGGCGCAGGGCCATGAAGGCGTACAGCTCATCATAAATATCGAGCAGTCCTGAAATTCACCAGTGCTTGTATCCTAACATTCCTGACTGTAGAGTGACCCACTTCTAATGAGGAAAGGGGATTTCTGCAGCTCTGCCGAGGCCAGGGTCCCAATAATGACCACCAGGCTCGTCTCTGTCTGGGCTCTGCTTCCTCTGTGGCGGTCTCCCGCGCAGCGGGCTCCGAGGAGGCCTGCAGGGTTTGGACTGCGAAGAGCCCCTGGTTACTCTGCTGTGACTTTCATCCCCTCCCCGTCTCTTTCCTCAGCTGCAGCCAAAACAGCCAGTGTGGGTTTTCTTACTCAATTAACCTGCCTGGCACGCGGCTGGGAGGTAGCTGGGGCGCTTGCTGCTGCCGCGAGGGTCTAAGTGTCAGCCCCAGTGGGCAGTCTGGGGGCTGAGCAAGGGTGCTCTCTCCTGCTCCTTCCTGGTAGGGAGATGGTTCTGGAAGCAGGCGCAGGTGTGCCGTCTCCTGCAGAGTCCTAGAGCCCTGGGCGCTGGGAGGGGGCCAGAACTGGAGTGATCCCAGGCTGCAGGCAGCTGCCCTCTCTCTGTGAGGGGAACAGGGGTGAGGGGAGGGGGCCAGAACGGGAGTGATCCCAGGCTGCAGGCAGCTGCTCTCTCTCTGCGAGGGGAACAGGGGTGAGGGGAGGGGGCCAGAACGGGAGTGATCCCAGGCTGCAGGCCGCTGCTCCCTCTCTGCGAGGGGAACAGGGGTGAGGGGAGGGGGCCAGAACGGGAGTGATCCCAGGCTGCAGGCCGCTGCTCCCTCTCTCTGCGACAGGAACAGGGGTGAGGAGGGGGCCAGAACGGGAGTGATCCCAGGCTGCAGGCTGCTGCTCCCTCTCTGCGAGGGGAACAGGGGTGAGGGGAGGGGGCCAGAACGGGAGTGATCCCAGGCTGCAGGCTGCTGCTCCCTCTCTCTGCGAGGGGAACAGGGGTGAGGGGAGGGGGGCCAGAACGGGAGTGATCCCAGGCTGCAGGCCGCTGCTCCCTCTCTCTGCGACAGGAACAGGGGTGAGGGGAGGGGGCCAGAACGGGAGTGATCCCAGGCTGCAGGCTGCTGCTCCCTCTCTGCGAGGGGAACAGGGGTGAGGGGAGGGGGCCAGAACGGGAGTGATCCCAGGCTGCAGGCCGCTGCTCCCTCTCTCTGCAACAGGAACAGGGGTGAGGGGAGGGGGCCAGAACGGGAGTGATCCCAGGCTGCAGGCAGCTGCCTTCTCTCTGCGAGGGGAACAGGGGTGAGGGGAGGGGGCCAGAACGGGAGTGATCCCAGGCTGCAGGCAGCTGCCCTCTCTCTGCGACTGAACAGGGGTGAGGGGAGGGGGCCAGAACGGGAGTGATCCCAGGCTGCAGGCCGCTGCTCTCTCTCTGCAAGGGGAACAGGGGTGAGGAGGGGGCCAGAACTGGAGTGATCCCAGGCTGCAGGCCGCTGCTCCCTCTCTGCGAGGGGAACAGGGGTGAGGGGAGGGGCCAGAACGGGAGTGATCCCAGGCTGCAGGCCGCTGCTCTCTCTCTGCGAGGGGAACAGGGGTGAGGGCAGGGGGCCAGAACGGGAGTGATCCCAGGCTGCAGGCAGCTGCCCTCTCTCTGCGACGGGAACAGGGGTGAGGGGAGAGAGCCAGAACGGGAGTGATCCCAGGCTGCAGGCAGCTGCTCTCTCTCTGCGACGGGAACAGGGGTGAGGACCAGCCCGCCTAAGCCAGGAATTAATCTTTTAAACCTAACCAAGATCTTAGGTTACGGAATAACAGCAACCCACGTGTCCACATTGAGAAGTTAGCTGGGAAACCAGGAAGCAGGGCGGCAGGCAACGGGGCAACTAATGGAAATCTCCTTTCCCTCCCCCACCCCCTCCTTGACCACAGGACTCACCCCGTCATGTCAGTGAAATGTCCAAGAGCATTTCAGACCACACTCCTCTTCTGAAAAGTGGCTTGAAGTGAGAGGAAGCAGAAAATGGGGTTGTTTATCACAATATCCAGCTTCAACCCTGAGAGATATTTGAGATGGTTCAGGCTCTCTAAGAAAGAGGGTGCCAACTCTCTTAACTGGGCTTTTGCTCGGTTAGAAATACAAGAGAAAAAAATGGATAAGCTGCCAGGGTGTTCATCCTGCCATGTTGTAGCATGCCTTTTCCATCCACCTCTTTCTGCATCCCTCCCCGCCCCCCGGGGAAATCTACCCTCCCGGCCGCTCTGTGCCTCACCCAGACGCCAGGTAGAGATCAGGCCGTGTCCCCACGAATGGCAAGAAGAAGACATACTGCTTAGAACAAGCAGATGGGGACACACGTGTCCCCACTGTGTTCCTTGGGCCATGAGGTTACACGGGCCAGCTCCCATGTCGGCCAGTGACCATGTGGTTCCCATCGTGGGTGGGGAGTGGGTACGTCTCTGAGTGGTCGTGGGCCAACACGGCAGAGGATGGGCAGCTGTTCTCATGAGCGTGCCAGTCCCAATTCAGCCCAGCGGTGTGTTTTATGGGGCTCGTACTCTACTACAATGCTTTAGAATTAGACATCCACATTTAAAAATTGGAGATCTCACATAAAAATGCAGCCTTTGGCTTCTTTGGAAACATGGAGAATGACAGCAGGTCATTTGTTCTTTAAGGCAACAGTGGGGGATGGCTGTTGTTGAGGCCGTGCCCCCTGTCTCAGAAGCCCTCCAGTCTGCCATGCCTGCCCCCATCCCTGCTCGACTGCAGACAGGTGTCAGCGACTGCCTTGTGCCAGGCCCTGTGCCAAGTGCTTTGTGACAGTGGTTCACAAACATTGCTGCACGTTGGAATCACCCGGGAGCTTTTAAACACCCTGGTATTCAGGCTTCTTTCCAAACCAGTTAAATCAGAATCGCTGTGACCCAGCATCAGACTTTTTAAATTCTCCTAGTGGTTGCAAGGTGCAGCCACGGCTGAGAAGCAGTGGTTTACGGGTGGTCACCAACCCGCCGCCCTCGGCCTGGTGCTTCCACGAGGGCCACTTGCCTGCCGGGCGCTTCCCCGAGCGCCGCGTGCCTGCCGGGCGCTTCCCCAAGCGCCGCGTGCCTGCCCGAAGGGGGCCCTCCCTGTTCTCCAGCCTTCCAAGCCTGCTCACAGACACAGACAGGCACGTATCGAAGGAAAGAGTGACAGACAGCCTAGAGAAGACAGACGTAAAGTCTCAGGGGTGCCAGAGGAGAAAGAGAAGACTTCCTGGAAGAGGCATCTTGAACTGAGGCTTTGGAAGGGTTATAATCATTTCTGGAAAATGTATCTTTGATGGTTGACTTCAAGTCGGTAGATACTTTCCATGTAGCTGGTAGAAATATTCTCAGCCTCATCGCTAACAAGTATTCATGGTTCCTGCCTGTGGAAATTATATCATGTTGTGGCCCTTAGACATGAATTATTAATGATTTTGAAATTGTGGTCATTGTGGTTTACTCAAAAATCGTTAGGAAGTAAATTTATTATACAGTGTTTTTTTAAAAAGAGGAAACAACAGAGGAGGAAGAAGTCTCCATCCATCACCCCCTGCCCGGTGTGCACTCTGGTGCCCAGCGGCACTGTGGGGCCCGCGGGTGCGGCACTGGGAACACGTCTCCCTTCTGCGAGAGGCGCGGAGGTCCCGGCGACCGTGAATTAGCACCGACGATGTGTTCCTGCAGCACATCCCAGTCATGGGACCTTGGAAGAGTCTCTTGACCCCCCTCACCTCACCAGCTAATACCCACGTTGGCGGCTTGGTTTATGGAGCAAAGGCAGCAGTGTACTAAAACCCCCAGCATGGGGCCTGACACAGGAAGCGTGCTGTACGTGTTGGTTGTCACGAGTTGAATCATTCCTTAGCGTGCCTAGTATTTATTTATTTATTTTAAGATTTTTTTAAATTTATTCATTATAGAGAGGGAAGAGAGAGAGAGAGAGAGAGAGAGAGAAAGAGAGAGAGAAGGGGGGAGGAGCAGGAAGCATCAACTCCCATAAGTGCCTTGACCAGGCAAGCCCAGGGTTTTGAACCGGCAACCTCAGCATTTCCAGGTTGACGCTTTATCCACTGCGCTACCACTGGTCAGTGCCTAGTATTTAACAGAGAGAGAGAGCCCTGTCCGTGGACGGAGAAGGTGGCATAGCTGCGTTGCTCGCTGAGGCGGCCTCCCTGGGCCCAGCTGGACTTTGGGCAGATCCCAGCCTTCCAGGCTCCTGACTGCATGCCCCGGGCAAGTGGGCCCCAGGCAGGCTGGCTCCGGGTTCCCACTGTAGGCCCCTCCCGAGCCTCCTCTGATAAGGGGCGGCTTTCTTTTGTAGCTGATTGGAGATGCGGGAAAATGCTCTTGACAACACATTCCTGTCCTGGGCCCACTTTGTAAAGGACTGCCACGGGCATGTAACTCAGCCACCTCGGAGGGATGAAGCTTTCCCCCTGCACGCATGCGCACGGGCGCAGACACCCGTGCGTGCACATCAGCGCGTCCCGCCATTAAGCAGAGAGTCCTTTTCACCTTTGCCAAGCCAGGTAGGAGGTCGGGATCTCAGGGCAACGCAGCAAAGGAGGGAGTCCAGGCTCAGTCCCGCCAGGGCCGGGGTGTGTGGACGACTCGTCTGTGTGCCAGCATGGGCACGCCTCCACTCCCCTCTGGCCTCCGTGCCTTGTTGTTGTCTTGCTGTGCCTCTGCTGGCTGTTCCCTCTTCAAGTTCAGAGGCCGCAGAGAGAGTCAGATCCATCTGGCTGATCAGTACGAAGGGGCATTTTATTTATTTATTTTTAAAATTTTAAATTTTTTTTGTACTTTTCTGAAGTTGGAAACGGGGATGCAGTCAGACAGACTCCCGCATGCGCCCAACCGGGATCCACCCGGCACGCCCACCAGGGGGCGGTGCTCTGCCCATTTGGGGCGTCGCTCTGCCGCAATCAGAGCCATTCTAGCGCCTGGGGCAGAGGCCACAGAGCCATCCTCAGCGCCCGGGCCAACTTTGCTCCAATGGAGCCTCGGCTGCGGCTGCGGGAGGGGAAGAGAGAGATAGAGAGGAAGGAGAGGGGGAGGGGTAGAGAAGCAGATGGGTGCTTCTCCTGGGTGCCCTGGCCGGGAATTGAACCCGGGACTCCTGCACGCCAGGCCAACACTCTACCACTGAGCCAACTGGCCAGGGCCACAAAGAAGCATTTAGAGGGCTCCTGACCCCAGGCCCCCAGTTTCCCTCCCAATAGGCAGCTGCTGTAATCAATTTCTTGTGTGTCCTTCCAGAAATATTCTGCGCAGAGCATATCTGTGCGTCTCTGCCCTGCTCACCTCCCTTCTTTTAACGCACTGATAGCCTGCAATACACATTGTTTTGTTCCTGGGTTTGTTTTCACTTAACAACATGTCATGGAGTACGTTCCACAGCAGGACACGTGCACAGACCTCATTCATTCTTTTTTTATATGGCTGCTCTGCTGTGAATGCGCCAGAACACAGTTCTTCATTTGCAACCTTCAGGGCCAAATGGTGGCTCAGTGGATAAAGCGTCGACCTGCAACGCTGAGGTCACCTGTTCGAAACCCTGGGCTTGCCCAGTCAAGGCACATATGGGAGTTGATGCTTCCTGCTCCTCCCCCGCTTCTCTCCCCCCCCCTCTCTCTCTCAAAATAAATAAATTAAAAAATAAAAGAAGAGAAGTTATAAAGTAATACCATTCAAGTATGGCCAGGGATAGCATTCTATAATCAAATAATATATCTGTAGGAAAATATGAATATTCATACTTAGCGGGATAAATAAAGACTATAAATTTTATGTCAGTTTTGATCCAGTTTTGTTGCTAAGTAATTGCATATAAAGGATTGCCCATAAATATATTGCTAGTTCCTGGTTGATGACCGTCTAGGTTCCTAATGGTCTTTGGCTACTATAAGAGCACTTTAAATAAAGACTATCAAAGAGCAGACATCTCTGTGCACACGTACAGGAAGAGTCAATGATTAAATTCTTTAAAGTGGAATTGATGGATCAAAGGGCATGTGCTTTTTTAATATTGTTGTTGCAACGTTGTCCCCTAATAGTGCATGTAGAATGCGGGCCAGATCCCAGTGCGGCTGCCCTCGGCTGAGGGACACACAGCCGAGCCCTTGCTGGACACCCTGTCGTTCCCTAGTCCACTTTTCCGAGCAGGGAGTGGGTGCAGGGCACTGTCCTGAGAAGAACTTGGGGGCGTGTCCAGCACTTTGGTTTCTGAAAGCCATCTCTCATAGGCCCTTAACTCTGAGCACGAGGCTAATTGCAGAGGGCCAGGGGGGCTGGCGACTTGCCGTAAGTGTCCGAGTCCCCTAGCATGCAGACAGCAAGCCCTTCTCTTTCCTTATTTCCGTTCTCAGCGTTCTTGTAACTTCAGCCTGCTGGGGAATCAGGAGCTGCCCCTTCCATATTTAAAGATCTCAACTGCTTTTGTTTAAAAATTAAAAATAAAAATGAATAAAAATAAAAAGAAGAGAGAGAGAGAGGGAGAGAGAGAGAATGCAGCTACCTGCCTGATATGACAGCTGGCGTTCCACGCCGGTGCTTTTCCTGGAAGGAGGGAAGCCTTTTAGTTCACGTTTCTGGTCAGAGAAGAACTACATCTATTTTACATCTAACTGCCAAATGCATTCCCAGTTGTAAAGTTACTGTTGTCAGTCTTTCTGCTTCTTGAGGTCTTGGTCCCTGTAGCTTTGAGAACCTGGTGTGCCGGGGCCGTGGTAACACCGACACCTGTTTTCTGTAGGGTGAGTAAGTCACAAGCCAGGGTTAGAAGCGGTGTGGCAAAGCAGCTGGGGCTGTGACCCCTGGAGACAAACAGCCTGGGTTCCTAGGCTGCTGTCATCGCTCAGGAGAATTTCCCATTCTGTCTGTGACTCGACTTCCTCTTGTACAGCGAAGGGTTATATAGAACCCGCATCGCAGCCTTGTGGCAAGGGCTCAGCAGGTTAATATGCACAAAGGGCTTAGTATAGTGATGGCACATACTAGGTGCTCAACAAATGTTAAATACTATAATTTAGGACTGTCAGGAAATATGTATGCAGACATGGTGCCCATAACCTGAGCGGAAGAACAGCAGTGCTGAGGCTCCAGCCATGAAAAGCAAAGAGAATCAATTTCTGATAAAACGCCAGAAAGGAGATTGACATGTCTAAAACCTTCCTGTATCAACTTAGCTTCCGGCACAAGATTAAACTCCAGGAAAAAGCCATCAGAGAGTTGCAATTTGGGACCAGAAGGACATCATTCTGACAGCCTTTCCTCCCCGACTCTGTTTCTGCTCAGCAGCGTGTCCTTCAACAGAGCATCATCAAAGTCACCTGTGTCCTCGAATCTCAGGCACAAAATTGCCCTGAAAGAGTCTTCCTTTAACTTCCCCACCCCCCAAATCACTTGACAGAATACGGAAGACCACTGGAAAGAGAGTGATACTATCTAAGAAAAGGAGGCTGCTGCGAATTACTCAGGAAAGATGTGTCTCCTGCGTCAGGAAGGGTGTCTGGGGACAGCTCTTCCAGAGACGGGCTGGGGCCATGGGAGTGTCAGGCCACTGAGTTCCCGCCCTAAGTTACCACTGTGGACCGTGGGTACATGGTGCGCCCCTCGTGGGCCTCCAGCGATTCAGTGGTCCCCGTGTGTGACGAGAGCCAGCAGTTCTCTGCGACTTCAACTTCATTAGGGTCCACAAGCCATGTCACCCAGACTGTCCAGGCGACAAAAGCCCTCCTCAAACCAGCTGCAGCAAAAGCAGGAATTTGTTGCCTCAGCTCGTTGAAAAGTTCAGGGCAGACCACCCAGGTGCTCTGACTCTCCTCTCGGTCTTCCTCCATGACGGGGCCCCTCTCCAGCGGGCGGGGTGCTCAGTGCGTGCCGGCCACCGGCAGCTCCCGGCTCGCGCAGAGGCCGGACAGTGACCAGACGGCCTTGGGTTGAATCAGTTACTCAGTTGCTCAACTGCCTCTGCACCTCAGTTTCTGCCTCTGTAGAATGGGGATAACAGTGGCACCGACCTCATCGGGCTGTCAGGGGTGCTCTGAGCAGAGCCACAGAGCCGGACGTGTTGTGAGTCTTGAAAAGGTGTTAGGTGCTGCTTCTTTGTCCTCTTTCTGTCACTCTGATTCTCTCGGCAACACCAGCAGACTCGAGCAGCTCCCCTACCACAGGGCCAGCCGAGTGTCCAGACCGAGACTCACGGCCAGTTCAGGGTTGTGCACCCACCCTGGAGACAAGGCTGGGGTGGGGTCAACCCCGAGTCCATACATGGTAAGGAAGAGGTTTTCTCCCAAAGGATCACCAGGATCCTGTTCCCAGAAGAAAGGGGGAAGAATGGTGGGGAGACAAAAATAGCAGCTGTCCACCACCCTGCCACATTGTAGCGGGGGCGTTAAAACTGACAAGCAGGCCCTGTCCCGTTGGCTCAGCGGTAGAGTGTCGGCCTGGCGTGCGGGGGACCGAGTTCAATTCCCGGTCAGGGCACACAGGAGAAGTACCCATCTGCTTCTCCATCCTTCCCCCTCTCCCTCCTTTCTGTCTCTCTCTTCCCCTCTTGCATCCAAGGCTCCATTGGAGCAAAGTTGGCTTGTGCGCTGAGGACGGTTCCATGACCTCCACCTCAGGCACTAGAATGGCTCTGGCCGCAGCAAAGCAAAGTCCGAGATGGGCAGAGCATCACCTCCTGGTGGGCATGCCAGGTGGATCCTGGTAGGGCGCATGCAGGAGTCTGTCCGACTGCCTCCCTGCTTCTAACTTCGGAAAAATACAAAAACAAAAACAAACAAACAAAAAAACTAACAAGCAGTCCAGTTTGTAAAAAATGCTTTCCTGGGCCCTGGCCGGTTGGCTCAGCGGTAGAGCGTCGGCCTGGCGTGCGGAAGTCCCGGGTTCGATTCCTGGCCAGGGCACACAGGAGAGGCGCCCATCTGCTTCTCCACCCCTCCCCCTCTCCTTCCTCTCTGTCTCTCTCTTCCCCTCCCGCAGCTGAGGCTCCATTGGAGCAAAAAGATGGCCCAGGCGCTGGGGATGGCTCCTTGGCCTCTGCCTCAGGTGCTAGAGTGGCTCTGGTCACGACAGAGCGAAGCCCTGGATGGGCAGAGCATCGCCCCCTGGTGGGCGTGCCGGGTGGATCCCGGTCGGGCGCATGCGGGAGTCTGTCTGACTGCCTCCCCGTTTCCAGCTTCAAAAAAAAAAAAAATGCTTTCCTGGACCCTGGCCCGTTGAGTCAGTGGATAGGGTGTTGGCCTGGCATGCAGCATCTTGGGTTTGATCCCCGATCAGGATACACATGAGAAGAAACCACTTCCTTCTCTTCCTCTCTCTGTTTCCTTCTCGCTCTTTTCCCCTCTCACAGCCATGGCTCTGTGGGTTCGAGTGTGGACCCAGGCACTGCGGAGAACCTAGTTGGTGTGAGCATTGGACCCTAGACAGGGGTTGCCAGGTGAATCCCAGGTCTGTCTCTTTATCTCCCCTCCTCTTAAAAAAAAAATGCTTTCCTGTGCATCCTTACAAGACCCTGTGAGGAAAGCAATAGTATCCTCATCTTGCAAGTGAGGCACCCTCGACTCAGCAGTGAGCCACCTGCCCCAGTTAACACGGCAAATGCGGGGCCACCGAAACTCTGTGTTCTGTGCATTGGTGCGAAGCGATGAGAGGGTGGATCGCTTTGGGAGGCAGCCGGGGGACCTTAGGCACATACTTAACCGTGCCCAGGCTCAGTTTCTTTATCTGTAAGGTGGGTACCATTGGTCCTTCCTCCTCAGGTGTCTGAGGACTCGGTGAGATTGGGGGAGACAAATATGTGATGGGTTCTCATGAAGGTTGCTTTCCTTCCTCTGCTGGTTCAGAGCTCAATGGGAGCGGAGGGGGGGAGTGTACTCCTGGGACCACAGGGTTGGGCAGGCAGGTAGGAGGCGGGGACAATGGCAGCCTCAGTTTCCTCACTGAGAAGCCGAGTCAGTGTGATACTCACTTCCCCTGCTAAATGCATTTCTGTTTGGAAGCTTCTGAAGAGATTATGGATGAAAAGAAACTGAGAAGTAAGGGTAAGGAAGTTTAATGAGTCTTCTTCCCTAGGATAACTACTGTGATGCCTTTTTTATTTTTTAAAGAAAACTAAACTCTTTCAAAAACATTCTTTGGGCCTGCTGCGCTTTGTTTGATACCCTGGGAGAAGGCTTCACACTTGGGAGATGGAATGGCAAGAGCGGTCACCGGCGGGCAGGCTTCTAGGCGGGACTGTCTGGGTTGCATCCTGGCTCTACCACTTACGTAGCCGTGTGGTCTTTGGCACATTACAAAACCTCCTGTGCCTCAGTTTCCTTGTCTGCAGAATGGAGCTGAAAATGTAGTACCTCTTCCTGGGGTTGTTGAGATGACTACAGAAGAATCCCTATAAAGTATTAGAAGCATGCCTGTAGGTGCTGTTTAAACATATGTCATTACCATTCATCAGGCCCCGCCCCTGGGCCCGCCCACTCGGCAGTCCCTCAGCCACGGAGCTGGAGGCACTCAGTGCAGGCGTAGTTCCCACCTGGAGGTGCACGCCTCTTTCTTACTCCAGAACTAATGTGTGCTGATTGTAGAGAAATCAAAGTACAAGAAGGTGCAAAAATTAGTCATTATCCTGCCATCTAAATAATCACCATCACTTGCTGTTTTTTGTATTTTTCTGAAGTGAGAAGCGGGGAGGCAGAGAGATAGACTCCCGCATGTGCCCGACCGGGATCCACCAGGCATGCCCACGAGGGAGCGATGCTCTGCCCATCTGGGGTGTTGCCCTATGGCAACCAGAACCATTCTAGTGCCTGAGGTGGAGGCCATGGAGCCATCCTCAGTGCCTGGGCCAGCTTCACTCTAGGAGTCTTGGGTGCAGGAGGCTAAGAGAGAGAGACAGAGAGGAAGGAGAGGGGGAAGGGTGGAGAAGCAGATGGGCACTTCTCCTGTGTGCCCTGCTTGGGAATCGAACCCAGGATTTGAACAGGGCCGACGCTCCACCACTGAGCCAAGAGGCCAGGTCTCACCATCACTTGTTTTGATATTTCTTCTAGCTTTTTAAAATGCCACTACATAATATTTCAGTATTAGGATGCATAGAGTAAATCTTTTTTTTTGTCTTTTTGTTAAACATATCTGTGGAATTCATCCTTTTTTTTCTTTTTTCAGAGATAGAGTCGAACAGAGGGATAGATAGGGACAGACAGACAGGAATGGAGAGAGATGAGAAGCATCAGTCATTAGTTTTTCATTGTGACACCTTAGTTGTTCATTGATTGCTTTCTCATATGTGCCTTGACCGCGGGCCTTCAGCAGACCAAGTAACCCCTTGCTTGAGCAAGCGACCTTGGGTCCAAGCTGGTGAGCTTTTGCTCAAACCAGATGAGCCCGCGCTCAAGCTGGCGACCTCGCGGTCTTGAACCTGGGTCCTCTGCATCCCAGTCCAACGCTCTATCCATGTGCCACCGCCTGGTCAGGCGGAATTCATCCATATTTTTAAGTGTATTATTAATTTATCATAGTGATATTGACCTTCAGCTGTTCTTATATTAGAAAAGTTAAATTATGTAATAGTTTGAGTTCATTGTCATTATTTAAAACGTTTCTGGCTTGTATGTTAAATAAAAATTCTCCCTCATATCACCCCAATCTTGCTGTCCTCCCTAGAAATAACTGGTTATCAATTGGATGTTCATCGTCATTGACTTTTTTTCCTACCATTGTTTCAATTGGCAGTGCATTTGGCTGCAAATAACGGAAAACCCAACTAATAATGGCCTCACCCCGGGAGCAGCAGCTTTTTCTACAGAGGGGTAGATAGTGCGTATTTTAGGCTCTGTGCGCCATACTACCTCCGTCACGACTGCTCAACTCTGTTGTTGTAGCATGAAAGCAGCCAAAGGCAGTAGTTAAATGAAGGATTGTGGCTCTATTCCAGTATAACTTTATTTACAAAAGTAGGGAGTGGGCTGTAATTTGCTAACCTTGGGCTTAACAGCAGGGATTTGCTTGGCTCGTGGGGTAAGAAATCTGGAAATAGCTTCGTAAGAAAAGCCTAACAATTTACACTCCTACCAAAAATATTTGAGAATGTCTGACTCGCTGAAGCTGGGGCAGTAACACGCCTTTATATTTTTGCCCGTACTCTTTGTTCTTATTCCCGCATTTTGGGCAAATGCCTCTGCCTGATCTAGCTCATCAGTTTTCTCTGTATCCGTTCCCCTCTTCAGTGACTTTTGATTTTTCTATCCTGAGGATTAAATCTTTTATTTATGATTTCTAATTAATCCTCTCCCATACTAGGCTGTTCTTGTCTGAGGGCGTCAGTCTCCTCTCTTACTCCTCTGAGAATACCAAACAGATTTGGAATGTCTCAGCTTGCATTGTATTTCCGTTTCTTTGGTTGTTAGTTCTTCTGTTTGTTGAGCTGGCCCCTCTCTTTCACGGTGTGAGTTATCCTGGGATGTTTGGTAATGTGTGAATATGTGCTCTTCCACGTGCTGTGATCCCCTGTTTCTTCCCTGTGGGGCTGTCTCTCCTCAAGGTCACCTCCAGAGACTGGGGGCAGAGGGGCGGAGCTTGCTGCAGGAAGGGCGGGGCTAGTAGTTTGTCTCCTGAGCACAGGATCTTTCATTTCCTTCTGGATAGCTTTGCCTTCCCGTCCTGCCCAGTCACGTGGATCGAAGGGCCAATTCCTGGTGTCCCCATAGGCGTCATCAATCTGACATTTGACTTCAGGCCCTCTCCTCCCTGGAAAATGTGTTGACTGTAGGTTTCGAGCAGCCCAAGACCACCTTCCGCTTTCACAGCAGTCCTTCCGAACTTCTGCTTTGGCCTGGCTGCCAGCCATGTCTCAGGGATTTCTCAAGATGTGTAATCTGCCAATCCCCTCCCCCCTTATTTTTCCATGTTCTATGGGTTTTATATTTTATTTATTTATTGAGAGAGGCAGGAAGAGAGAGAGAGAGAGAGAGAGATAGGAACATCAAGCTGCTCCTGTGTGCACCCTGACTGGGGAATTGAACTGGCAATCTTCTCACTCCAGAAGGACACTCCAACCAGCCGAGCTATGCGGCCAGGGCTTAATTTTATAGATTTTTAGAGAGACAGAGAGAGGAAGGGAGAGAGGGGAGGGGGAAGGGAAGCAATCATTTGTTGTTCCACTCAGTCATGCATTTTTTGGTTGCTTCCTGTGTGTGCCCTGACCGGTGATTGAACCCACAACCTTGTCATTTCATGGTAATGCTCTTAACTGACTGCGCTAACTGGCCAAGGCCATCTATGGATTTTAAATGGGGTCATTTCTGTGGACCTGGGTAGGAGAGGCTGATGTATGTACTTGCTCTTGGTGTTCCCAACTTGATTCAGTCTCAGGGTGACTTCTTGTGAGAGTTTTCACCTTTATGGTCACCTTAATCTGGATACGCTTATTTCTCTCTAAAAATACACTGTGTCAGGACCAAACTGAATATTCCAGCTATGAGTTGATCAGTGCAGACTATAGAGATGAGGAGTAACTGTCTAATTAAAGAGCTGGGTTCAAATACTAACTCTGCTCTCTGCTACCTGGGTCAAGTTTCTGCACTTATTTAAGCCTCAGCTTTCTCACCTGTGAAATGGGACTAACGGTCATAATGCCCGTCTCATAGATTAATGAGAGTATCAACTGAAATAGCGTGTCATGTGTGTAATGTGGGGCCTGGCGAACAGTACTAGGTGTCTTTCCTCTTGTTCTAACAAAATGTCTTATATACCCACTCTGTGTGTGCTGGGGGAGGGGGCGGGGCTGACAGCCACACCACACTGTCAGCTCAGACGGAGACACATTAGCTAAAAACCCTGTCTCTGTCTCATGGACTTTCCTCGAGCCAGACTTTCCCCCCAGTGCTTCCCCTTGCACAGGACTGTTACCTTGGCCATGATACATTTTCTCAAGCTGTCTTTGACCCATTTCTCGCCTGTAGAGAGTGATCTGAACCCCGATCTTGTCATTCAGTTCATCCTGTGCGAGTCCCATCTGAATGTCATCCGCGGAGTTAATCAACAGCCTTCACCAGGCAGATCCAGCCATTGATGAAATTATGGCCTGGGATAGGACCAAGGACAGAAGGCATGGCACATCACCCTTCAGGGGAAGAGTGATTTAGATGACTGGGCGAGATGATTAATTGGTCCAGTTCCCGTAACAGCGTGTCCTTGCGGATTGATTGTAATGATAATATTAGCAACCAAGTATCGGGTGTTATTTACCACGGGCCAGGCCGAGGTCAGCGTTTCTTCATGTATTAGTTTTATTTTCTATAACAAGTCTGCAAAGTATTTGTATTACTTAGGGCAGTTTAAACAAAACAAACCAAAAAACAACCCCAGTGCAGCCCCAGTTGCAGGAGGATGACATTACTCCATCATAAGGCTCTAAGGAGTGTGTGCTGCACAGAAGCCCAGGGGGCAGGGCCTGTGGGGGTCGAGATGTCAAGAAGGGTTTCAAGAACCGTGAACCAGCGCCTGGGGTCTGCGGGGCCCCAGGCCTCTCTCCGTGGCTCCTCCCTTTACGTCTGCCAGCATCCGTGCCACCCTCACTTGGCACAAGCCAGCTTTCTCTGTTTCTCAGTTCTCCTGGCGGAAAATCGCTCCACCAGCAACTCCCGGGTCCACTTTCCGCCTTCCACAAAAGCAGTCAGATCTTCCCTGAACCTTTTAGTCCAAATTCCCCAGGATTATTGGCCCTGTGTGGGTCAGGTGCCTGCTCTTGGTCCAGCCACCTGTGGGCAGTGGTGGGGTCAGACGGTCTGGACATGGCCCCCCGGAGTCTCGGTGCTGTGACCTGTGGCCGTGGGGCAGGGCGCTGTCCAGAGTCCAGCTGCACGTTTTACAAATGGCCGGGAGGCTTGAAGTCGCACAGCTAGTAAGTGAAGGAACCAGGACTTCATCCCGGTTCTGCCTGATGTCTGAGGCTTGTAGTATCAACACTCTGCTGCTATGCTGGGCTGCGTAGTCCCAGGGAGGCCCCTCTGGTGGTGTCCGTGAGGGCGGGACAGCGCCTCAGGCCCGGGAGCTCAAGGACCCACTGTGTGCCTTCATCATGGCACAGTCCCGGGCCAGGGCTCTGAGCTTGATGGTCAGTTTGCTTATTTCTTTGGTGATTGGGCAGATGCTTCGGGCCTGGCCATCACAGAACTCACAGCTTTGTGGGGGACCTGGTGGTACTTAAGAGGATAAGCCCAGACTCTGGAGTCCAGTGAAGCTAGGTTCAAGTTCACCTCGGTGCTTTTTCACTGGTGTCTCTCTGTGCCTCAGTTTCCATAGCTGTAAAATGGAGATGATGGTATATACTTTATAAGTGGTTGTCATGGTTCAGTGAGGTGAAGCGTGTCTACCCATGTGGCCACCATCAAGTAGTTGATTCTATAAACTGTAGGGGTTGATGAATTCTGAAACAATGGGAAGTCCAGGAGTCTGGGGAGAACCACCAGGAAGGTAGGGGCAGGTGCGGACACAGGAGCACACCGGGGTTTGAGGGACCAGCAGGCAGTTCACTGTGATGGAAGCAGAGAGTGTGTGTGAGCATACGGGTCGCAAAGAGCAAACTTGGCGCATTCAGCCGTTCACTTAGCAGGTATTTATCGGTTACCTGCTGTGTGCCAGGCACTGTCCTGGGTCCCATAGATTCTGCAGTGAGCACAACAGACAGACCCACGCGTTCATGGAGCTTGTATCCTAGGGGCCAAAGGCAGACACTAAGCAAATCAATAAAGTATAAAGGTGTCAGAGAGAAAGTAATACAGCAGAGAAGGGGGGCTGGGAGTGCGGGAGGACTTCTGTGTAACTCGGGTTCCTCCGGGAGGCCTCACGGAGACTGTCGGAAGTGAGAGGGCAGAGAGGACAGCCAGGGCTAGAGTCGAGAGGGCATAGCCCATGTGTCTGAATTAGGGGAATGAAGGCCAAGGTAGTGGGGGTGAGGCCAGGAGGGTAAAGCCAGGTCCGACAAGGCACTGTGGCTGTTTGTAAGGACTTAGGCTTTCGTCTGTGTGAGGTGGGAGCCACGGGGTCATTAGAGTGGGGGAGGGCCGGGACAGAACAGATCTGAGCAGGACGCGTCCCCCTCCTCCGGCCACATGCAAGGGCAGAAGCAGGAGACAGCCAGCAGTTGTAGAGTCCTCATGGAGATGGTGGAGGCAGCACGGGGCTAGTATGAGGGGCAGAGAAGGCGCCAGGCCCCAAGCATCGCGGGGCAGGGGAGCCGCGGGGCCCCAAGCATCGCGAGGGTGCAGAGGAGTCGCCGGGCCCTGGGCATTGCGGAGGCAGAGCCGGTTGGACTTGGTGTTAGATTGGATGTGGGTGGGAGAAAAAGAGGACTCGAGAAGGACGTGAGAGTTTGGTATGAACAGCCAGAGATGGGAAAGAGAGGGGAGTGGGCTGTAGGAGGGAGATTGGGGCTTCAGCTGAAAACCTGTCAAGAGCCTGACCAGGCGGTGGCGCAGTGGGTAGAGGGTTGGACTGAGATGTGGAGGACCCAGGTTCGAGACCCCGAGGTCGCCAGCTTGAGCATGGGCTCATCTGGCTTAAGCAAAAAGCTCGCCAGCTTGGACCCAAGGTTGCTGGCTCGAGCAAGGGGTTACTCGGTCTGCTGAAGGCCTGTGGTCAAGGCACATATGAGAAAGCAATCAATGAACAACTAAGGTGTCAAAACGAAAAACTAATGATTGATGCTTCTCATCTCTCTCTGTTCCTGTCTGTCTGTCCCTGACTACCTCTCTCTCTGTCCCTGTAAAAAACAACAACAACAACAAAGAAACCTGTCAAGACCCGGAGCGGACAGCCGAACGCGGGGACCTGTAGCTGGCAGAGCCCCGGCAGGCTGCGTCTGCTTGGGATGGGGGACCGGCGATGTTGATCTTTTCTTTTTTGATAAGGGAGGTGGGTGAGTGGAAGTCATTGGTTATGTAGTAATACACGGAAACAGCTTCCTTCAGGAAATTATGCTTAACCTCCTAGATAAGGCTGAAGTCCCTTTTGCCAGTTGCTACGTTTCCCTGATCCCAGTTTTTCCCTCCTGGAGTAATTTGTCACGAGCTGGACACGTCCTTCCAGACCTTTCTGTGTGCATCTGTGAACCCAACTTACCCATAAAATATAAGTGGTATATTTTCAGCGTGTGTATTTTAACAAAATGGGGTCACAATGAATGTGTTGTTCTGTAACGTGATTTTATAACTTTTGCCTTGCCCTGCCTCCCTGAAAGGTAGGAGGTGCGTCCAGGGAGTTCGGACCAACCGGGCTCTTGCAGGCTGTCGCACACAGTGTGGGAGGACAGCGTGGGTGGACAGCCTGGGTTGCAGGCCTTTCCCGGCTGGAGGGCAGCAGCACTGTGTACGTTCCTCACGTGCCTGTGTGCATCTTTCCAGTACACTCCAAGGGGCGTCCTGGCCGGGGCAGTAGGCTGGGGCTGGGCGCGGATGAGCTCGTCTTGTTTTAGTGAGTACTGCCACACTACTCCCCAGAGTGCCCGCCACCTTACTCGCAGCTGCTGCAGGGTTTTTTTTGTTTTTTGTTTTTGTATTTTTCTGAAGTTGGAAACGGGGAGGCAGTCTAGACAGATTCCTGCATGCGCACGACCAGGATCCACCTGGCATGCCCACCAGGGGACGATGCTCTGCCCATCTGGGTTGTTGCTCCGCTGCAACCAGAGCCATTCTAGCGCCTGAGGCAGAGGCCATGGAGCCATCCCCAGTGCCCGGGCCACCTTTGCTCCAATGGAGCCCTGGCTGTGGGAAGGGAAGAGAGAGACAGAGAGAAAGGAGGGGGAGGGGTGGAGAAGCAGATGGGCACTTCTCCTGTGTGCCCTGGCCAGGAATCGAACCCGGGACTCCTGCATGCCAGGCCGATGCTCTACCACTGAGCCAACCGGCCAGGGCCTGCTGCAGGGTTTTAATAAGGGAAGCCATGGAGGTCTGTGTTTTAGAGTAAAGCCCAGTGGCGGGCTGTGGGGCGGAGGAGCTAGCAGGAGGCTGAGAGATGATGGTTTGTGGCTGCTGTTCTGATCTTAACCCACATTCAGAGAGGACCCAGGCTCCTTTCGGGGCTGGAAGAGACCCCACCCTCTTCCTTTCCTCCTCTGCACAAATGAAGTGCCGTCTCCCCTGCAGCCTGCATGCCTGGCTTCTTCCCTGTCAGCCAGTTTCTATTCCGAGACTTCACCAGCTTGAAGTCATCCCGTTTTGACAAACACACCAGCGGAGACATGAAAACGCCGTTTGTATTAGTACAGACCGACTTCTCTCTCACGGGCCTCTTACTCTGCTGCCAGCCTCCTGGCATTCTCTGCCTGCCACCTGTGATGACATGCTCAAGAGCTGGTGCCCAGGCCAGGATGCGATTGTCACCAGCCGGTGCCTGTTCGGAGGGTGTGACAGCAGCCCCTCCCCAGAGACAGACCCAGCTGCGCTCCCGAGAAACAGGTTAGCTCAGCCACACTTCCTGCATGGGAAAAGGAAAGTTGCATCCTTAAAAACGTTATGTCACTTTTCTTTGCATGAACTTCAGGTGGGTGTTAGCTTTGTCGCATGAAGTGCCTCGGGATTAGCTGGGGGAGCTGGGACTAGGGAACTGCGAGTTCAGATTTTGTGCCATCATCATGAAGATTTCTCATCAGCACCATCGCAGTTGCTCACTCTTACTGAGACGTGTTATGAACCAGACAGTGGTCTAGTGAGCATTTTATGTTTATAAGGTGGAGGCTTTTAATCATCATTCCGCCTTTTTGCATTTTTTAAATTGATATAAAATTTATACAACATAAAACTTACCATTTTAAAGTGTATCATCAGCTTGACCTGTGGTGGCGCAGCGGATAAAGTGTGGACCTGGAACACTGAGGTCTCGGGTTTGAAACCCTGGGCTTGCCTGGTCAAGGCACATACAGGAAGCAACTACTATGAGTTGATGCTTCCCCCTCCTCCTCCCCCCCTCTAAAAATAAGATTAAAAAAATTTAAGTGTATAATCAAGCAGTATTTAAGCCAAGTGAGAAGCCTTTTGTGTCTGGTCTCTTTCACTTAGCAAAATGCTGCCACGGGCCATCTGGTCCACAGCAGGTGTCAGGCCTTTGTTCCTTTTTATGACCAAAGACTGTTCTGTCGTATGGACATACCACTCCCTGGCTAGCTGTTCGTCCATCCAAGGACAGTTGGCTTGCTTCCGCTTTTTGACTATTAGGAATGCTGGCTATTAGAATACAGCTGGACTTCACACTAGTTGGACAGCTGGGGGAACTTGGGCATGGGTATCATCTTCCACTCACTCAGCGAGACAGGATTTTTGCCCAGGCCCCTGGCTCTGCTGCTGAACCCTGCCCATCTCCCTCAGCTGTTGAATGAAGACCCAGGAATTGAGGGCCTGTGTCACATACATCCATGGCAACCAGATTTCCGAATTTAAAATTAGGGTCTATGGTCTGAGGAATCCATTGTACTTTCGGGACTTGGGTCTGTCCAGTTTGGATTCAGGACCACTGTGCGCAGTGCCGGCCGAGTCAGGATTGTCCATTCAGTTCAAAATGCGTGTATCAATGGCCTTTGATGTAGCAAGACTCAGCCTGCCCTAGGAGCTCATGGTCGGGGATGAAAGGTGTGTGGCCCTGGGTCCCCAGGAAGCAGGCTCTGGGCGGGACACATCTGTGCAGCAGGTCAATGGGGGAGGGCTCAGAGGAACAGCATCTGTGAGGGGTGGGGAGGCAAGACTGGGCGGAGGGAGGAGCTGAACTGCCATTCAGGAAGGAGGAGCCCAACTGCCATTCAGGAGGGAGGAGCCGAACTGCCATTCAGGAGGGAGGAGCCGAACTGCCACTCAGGAGGGAGGAGCCGAACTGCCACTCAGGAGGGAGGAGCCGAACTGCCATTCAGGAGGGAGGAGCCGAACTGCCATTTAGGCTGTGCTGATCCCACAGGGGGCTCTTGTGTTTCCAGCTGAGGCAAGAAGCCTGGGTCTTTGGCATCAATCAGTATCAGAAAGCAGGCATGACCTGGGCAAAACAGGCTTCCCAGGAGGGGCACAGCTCTGCTGCCAGCCACCACCGCGCTGGCAGCTGGGGTGTGAGTGAGTGACCGGGGCACAGTCAGCATCCACGACACTCCCCAGGCCCGTGTCCGTGCGGCTCTGATAGACGCCCCTCCAGAGCGTGGTCTGTGACAGTGCTCAGGGAGGGAGGTGCCACCCAGTGTGGGGCGGGGCGAGCCGGAAAGGAGGGGCCTCTTAACAATGTCATGAAGCCTTGACCCCCAAACCTGTACATCCAGCTGTCAGCCATGAGCTGCTCCCTGAGGGGCCTCAAAGTCTCAACACAACTGCCGCAAACCAGACTCAGCTCTGCTTCTGCCGCAGCCGCCACCCCTCCGAGAATGGCACCGCCGACTGTCCGGAAGCTACGGAGTCACCCTCAGTACCTCTCCTCCCTCGCCTCCTCTTACCAAGTCCTGTGCCTGCGCCTTCAGCCGATCCTCTCCCTGCCTCCTCCATGTTGCTGACACCTCTTGTCTGAACTCTGTGGTGGCCGCCTGCACCCCAGCACCCGCTCTGGGCCACCTCCAGCCTCTATTCCAGCATCCACCCTCTCCCCCGGTAACCCAAAGGGGCTTCCCACTGGGCTGCGGTAAGGGCAGACTCCCTGCTGCAGTCCTTGTGGCTTTGGCAGTCTGGCCCGCTCAGCCCCGGGTCACCCGCCGCTCCCTCTGCCCCTGACTGCAGCTCCTCTGTCCCTCCTTTCCCCTCCTACTCTCTGCTCACACTCCCCCCCCCCCCGTGCCCCCAGATGAACTTGTTCGATAGGAGGTGCTCTGTAAACCCGAAAGAAGCTAGGAAGGAAAGGAGAGGGAAATGGAGGAGCGAGGAGAGGAAGGGGTCGCAGTCCCACATGGTCAGTGTCTCTGAGGGTCAGGGCGAGAGGGAACCACCGTGAACCGTCTCCTTCCTGTGCCTGGATCTGTGTGACCTCATATAGCAAGAATTCGACTAGAGTGTGTGAGAGAACATTGAATGTGGGACCCCTGAACCCCACAGAACTGCCCTGGGCTTGTGCATGAGATTTCACTCCCTACCTCGGGTTTCCCTGCCACTCAGCACCTGTCATTGGCGCAAAGGAGCTCGGACCTCGTCTGGCTAAAGCGGGCTGGCATGTCAGAAGCCAGTTAGTTCCCTCTGGCTGTCCTCTGGGAGCAGCCAGCATGGTCTGACCACTCTCCATCCCAGCCCCCAGACAGGCTCCCCAGGGTCCTCTTGTGTTGTACTTTTCGTACAGACTGTTCGGGCCTGGATGCCCTTCCAGTCCCTCCCCTGCCCTCCCCCACCCACCCAGTGTGCGCCTTTACAGCTCAGCACCAAGTCCTCTTCTCCGCAGAGCCTCCAATCCCCGACTGATGCCAGAAACCTGTGCACTGTGTCACCACCCCCAGCACAGCCACTTCCTCTTAGTGGCACCTGCCCCATTGCACTAGAACAATCGTCTTTCAGTGGCCTCCTTGCTAAGTTCCCTGAGAACAGGGATCTTGTTCTCCTGCCTTCCTTTCCTTCCTTTCCTCCTTGCTTGTTCCTTTCCACAAATACTTTGTCAGCTTCCTGTGTGTGCCAGGCGCTGGCCGGCTGGGACACCCAGTGGTGGGAGTTAGCGCCCGCCCAGCCCTCACGGGCCTGGCATCCCAGCGGGGACCCACAAACACTTTCCAAGAGTGAGAAGTGCTGCCTCTTGGAGGAGGCCAAGGAGGCCTGGGCCGTCGGGAGAGGCCCCAGGAAGGGCCACACAGGCCCACCAGCCAGGAGGAAACTTTCTGGGCAGGGGAGAGAGCAGGTGCCCAGCCCTGAGGAGGAAGGGACTTGGCTTCTCTGAGAACCAGCCAGAAGGGCTGTTGGGCCAGGGGGCCTGGGGGTGTGTGTGTATGTAAAGAGGTTAGAGGGTGGTGGAGCCAGATTACATTTTTCTCAATCTGTCTCTGGCCCTTAGCTCAGCGCCCAACCTATAGGAGAAACTCAGGACATGTTTGTGGAATAAAGAGCAAGGGACCCCTGAGTGCCTGCCCCTGAGGGGTAGGGGTCAGTCCATCCAGGCCACCCAGCTTGTCCTGGTGATGGATGCGCTGGCAGTTCACTCCCTTAGGGGGAAATGTTCTCTGGTGCAGGCAGGGGTTGAAGGCAGAGAGTGGAGGAGATAAAATTCCATCTAGGTGCCTCTCCTCTCCCAGCAGGCCCAGCGTCTGGCTCCACGGGACCAAGGCCCTGACAGGTGACAGCAGCCCTAAATCACATTAGCACCATCCTTAGGCGTCGGGGGCTGTTCATGCTGCAGACGTGCTTCCAGACCCTCGCAGGCCTGAGGCTGCCCTGGGCTCCCAGGGAGCAGGGCCGAGAGGCACAGAGGGTAGATTGGCCTCAGCCCACCCTGACTCACTTAAAACCTGGTGAGATGATGTCCGGTCTGCTCAGACCCCTCCAACAGCTTCCTAGCTTCCTTACAGAGTCTCCGCCATGGCCACCACCCCGTGCCCCACCCCATACCCCCTGTACCCCGCCTTCCTGCCACCTTTGTCCAGATTCCCACGGGGTTCTTTCCTTCACTTCCTTCAGCCCATTTTCTTGCCTTCTCTGACCCAGGCTACAGCAGCACCTTGTCTTCCCCACACTTCCTCTTCTAGTCTCCGTGGCACATAGCGCTGGCTGAAATACTGCAAATTACTTGTTTTTTTATCGCCTGTCTCCTTTCATTGGGAGGTAAGCGCCATGATAGCAAAGACTGTAATGAGTACACATGTGTCTCCGGAATAGATGTTCAGTAACTACTGAGAGGACGGACGAATTTGTAAAATGCAGCCAGCGCTGCCCCTGGCAGGGCTGCGTGGACGTGGACACGGGAGTGCTGGGCCGATTCCCGGAGTGTGGGCTGCGTGGACGTGGACACGGGAGTGCTGGGCCGATTCCCGGAGTGTGGGCTGCGTGGACGTGGATGCAGGAGTGCTGGGCCGATTCTCGGAGTGTGGGCTGCGTGGACGCGGACGCGGGAGTGCTGGCACCGATTTCTGGAGTGTGGGCTGCATGGACGTGGACGCGGGAGTGCTGGGCCGATTCCCGAAGTGTGGGCTGCGTGGACATGGACGCAGGAGTGCTGGGCCGATTCCCGGAGTGTGGGCTGCGTGGACGTGGTCACAGGAGTGCTGGGCCGATTCCCGGAGTGTGGGCTGCGTGGACGTGGACACGGGAGTGCTGGGCCGATTCCCGGAGTGTGGGCTGCGTGGACGCGGGAGTGCTGGGCCGATTCCCGAAGTGTGGGCTGCGTGGACATGGACGCAGGAGTGCTGGGCCGATTCCCGGAGTGTGGGCTGCGTGGACGTGGTCACAGGAGTGCTGGGCCGATTCCCGGAGTGTGGGCTGCGTGGACGTGGATGCGGGAGTGTTGGCACCGATTTCTGGAGTATGGGCTGCGTGGACGCGGATGCGGGAGTGCTGGGCCGATTCCCGGAGTGTGGGCTGCGTGGATGCGGATGCGGGAGTGTTGGCACCGATTTCTGGAGTGTGGGCTGCATGGACGTGGATGCGGGAGTGCTGGGCCAATTCTCGGAGTGTGGGCTGCGTGGACGCGGATGCGGGAGTGCTGGGCCGATTCTCGGAGTGTGGGCTGCGTGGACGCGGATGCGGGAGTGCTGGGCTGATTCCCGGAGTGTGGGCTGCGTGGACGTGGATGCGGGAGTGCTGGGCTGATTCCCGGAGTGTGGGCTGCGTGGACGTGGACGCGGGAGTGCTGGGCTGATTCCCGGAGTGTGGGCTGCGTGGACGCGGATGTGGGAGTGCTGGGCCGATTCTCGGAGTGTGGGCTGCGTGGACGCGGATGCGGGAGTGCTGGGCTGATTCCCGGAGTGTGGGCTGCGTGGACGTGGATGCGGGAGTGCTGGGCTGATTCCCGGAGTGTGGGCTGCGTGGACGCGGATGCGGGAGTGCTGGGCTGATTCCCGGAGTGTGGGCTGCGTGGACGTGGATGCGGGAGTGCTGGGCTGATTCCCGGAGTGTGGGCTGCGTGGACGTGGACGCGGGAGTGCTGGGCTGATTCTCGGAGTGTGGGCTGCGTGGACGCGGATGCGGGAGTGCTGGGCCGATTCCCGAAGTGTGGGCTGCGTGGACGCGGATGCGGGAGTGCTGGGCCGATTCTCGGAGTGTGGGCTGCGTGGACGCGGATGCGGGAGTGCTGGGCCGATTCCCGGAGTGTGGGCTGCGTGGACGTGGATGCGGGAGTGCTGGGCTGATTCCCGGAGTGTGGGCTGCGTGGACGCGGATGCGGGAGTGCTGGGCTGATTCCCGGAGTGTGGGCTGCGTGGACGTGGATGCGGGAGTGCTGGGCTGATTCCCGGAGTGTGGGCTGCGTGGACGTGGATGCGGGAGTGCTGGGCTGATTCTCGGAGTGTGGGCTGCGTGGACGCGGATGCGGGAGTGCTGGGCCGATTCTCGGAGTGTGGGCTGCGTGGACGCGGATGCGGGAGTGTTGGCACCGATTCCCGGAGTGTGCTGCGTGGACGCGGATGCGGGAGTGCTGGGCTGATTCCCGGAGTGTGGGCTGCGTGGACGTGGACGCGGGAGTGCTGGGCTGATTCCCGGAGTGTGGGCTGCGTGGACGTGGACACGGGAGTGCTGGGCTGATTCCCGGAGTGTGGGCTGCGTGGACGTGGATGCGGGAGTGCTGGGCTGATTCCCGGAGTGTGGGCTGCGTGGACGTGGATACGGGAGTGTTGGCACTGATTTCTGGAGTGTGGGCTGCGTGCCTCCCCAGCCCTGTCCTGTCCCAGGCAGTAAACGTGTGCTGTTTCAGTCGGCCCAAATTTACGGCTGCCTTCTAGTTCTGTCAAGTGATAATGATTTTCCATTTATGGCGTTAGTATACATTTTCCTGTTAAAGTAAACTCATTTAAGATTTTAAAAAGAGAAAGATCTATATTTGGCAGCCTAAAAGTCAGTTTATGATACACATTGCACAAGAAAACTTTTCTGAGAATCCAAAGCCGTGTTAATTATTTTTAAGGCACGTATGGAGAATGGTTTTTCAGACAGCTGTGTAAGAAAAACATTTTCTAAAGATGCAGCCGACTGCGTCGGGGAGTTCAGGAGGGAACCCTTAATCGGGATCTGCACCCCTACCCTGCAGACCCCGACACTAAACAGTGTAACATCGCACAGTCTGTATCGGTACCAGGAGAAGACGGTATGGTACCAGCAGAGTAGGTTAGTAACAAATGTAAGTCTAAGGTGTTTGAGAAGTTAACCGAGCTCTTCCTTGGCTTACCCACCTGGGTGTGCGGGGCGGATGGTCTCGTTACCACATGCCCAGGTTGTGAGGAGCTCAGGTCTTTGCTGCAGGGTTCTGTGTTGTTTCATTCCCCCGCTCAGGGGTAGGACCAGCCGTCACTCTAGGTCCTTGATTGCTTGGCTTCTGTTTGCTATGTAGGCATACCGACTGCAGATTGTTGGCTGCTCCTGTTTTGGGGATAGGAGTACATCTGATATGTCAGCAAAAGCAGTAAAGAGCCAGCTCAGAACTATACTCTTTCATTCAGCTAGTTACTATGCATTGAAGACATGGCACAGCACTGGGACACAGGGAACAGACCCACTGGGAGAGCAGAGGGGTTGACACTGGGGGAGGGTTTTGAAGGAAGAAGAGGAGTTTTTTACTATAGGATACATTTGGATCAGCTCTTACTGTGGGTGTAGAGCCGTCATTGAGAGTATTCATTAAGGTGTCATTTTAGTTCTCTACGAAGTGCTTCTCTGAGCCCGAGCTGGTGGCATAGACTGTGGATTCAGACAGCCTTGAGTATTAGCTCTATCCCTGGACCACTGAGAACTCACTCAGGTGTAAATCTCTCTCCCTCTCTCTCCCTCTTCCTCTCTCTCTCTCTTTCTCTCACACACATACTCCTACACACACACACACACACACAAACACACAATTCAAACTGGTTTGAAGAAAAAAAACAAATGTATTAACTCTTGTGATTAAAAAGGCAAAGATAGGTCTGACTTCAGGTGGTTAGACACGATGTAGTTAAGAGGCTGTAGCTTCTGTCTGGTCTGCCTCCCTCTGTCCTGAGTTCTGCTGCCTCTGTGTTGATGTTGCTCTTGGGCGGATCTCTCCTCTGTGTTGATGTCACTCTTGGGCGGATCTCTCCTCTGTGTTGATGTTGCTCTTGGGCGGATCTCTCCTCTGTGTTGACGTTGCTCTTGGGCGGATCTCTCCTCTGTGTTGACGTTGGATCTCTCCTCTGTGTTGACGTTGCTCTTGGGCGGATCTCTCCTCTGTGTTGACGTTGCTCTTGGGCGGATCTCTCCTCTGTGTTGACGCTGCTCTTGGGCGGATCTCTCCTCTGTGTTGACGCTGCTCTTGGGCGGATCTCTCCTCTGTGTTGACGCTGCTCTTGGGCGGATCTCTCCTCTGTGTTGACGCTGCTCTTGGGCGGATCTCTCCTCTGTGTTGACGTTGCTCTTGGGCGGATCTCTCCTCTGTGTTGATGTTGCTCTTGGGCGGATCTCTCCTCTGTGTTGACGTTGCTCTTGGGCAGATCTCTCCGTGGGACCTAGAAGGAAGTTCACAGTGGGGACCCTGATCAGTTGATAAAAATGGCTTCCTTTGTGGTGGTTCTCGGATTCCATCGCTAGGCTCCTAGTGGCTCTCAGCTCATGTCAGCTAATCATTCCGGGGAAGAAGGATGGGAAGGTGTCCAGAAGAGTCAGCCAATCTCTGAGCTGAGTCTGTTGGCCTGGCTTGGGGCCCGTGCCCAGCCCTGAACCAGTCACGTGGCCAGGGAGACAGAAAGCCCTGATTGGCCAGGAGAGGTCATGTGCAGGCAGTATTATCTCCCCCCCCACACACACACACCCCACATGGATTGAGAGCGGAGGAGAGGTGGTTTCCCAAAGGAAAATTGAGGTGATGTCACCAGGAGAAAGTGGATGAGGCCGAGCTGACAAAAACAACACACATGGACCATCCACTGGGTGCCTCGTGGCGGCCTGCAGCTTGTTCGGCTTCCAAAGCCTCGGTTTCCTCTCTACAGTGGGGCCAATGATCCTAGAGAGCATAGTGTTTTTTGTTTTTTCCTTTGTGACACTCACAGTAAGACCCACAGAGCACGATAAATGTCAGTTAAGGCAGCCTGAAGAGCAGGCCCAGTAATCTGGAGTGTTGTTCATTTCTTTTCTTCTTCATTTTTCCGAAGCTGGAAACGGGGAGGCAGTCAGACAGATTCCCGCATGCACCTGACCGGGATCCACCCGGCATGCCCACCAGGGGGCGATGCTCTGCCCCTCTGGGGCGTTGCTCTGTTGCATCCAGAGCCATTATAGCGCCTGAGGCAGAGGCCACAGAGGCATCCTCAACGCCCAGGCAATCTTTGCTCCAGTGGAGCCTTGGCTGTGGGAGGGGAAGAGAGAGACAGAGAGGAAGGAGAAGGGGAGGGGTGGAGAGGTAGATGGGCGCCTCTCCTGTGTGCCCTGGCTGGGAATCAAACCCGGGACTCCTGCACGCCAGCCCGACGCTCTACCACTGAGCCAACCAGCCAGGGCTGTGTTGTTCATTTATTACCCATAAATTGTCCCTCAGTTAAGATGTGACCCTGTGCGGGCGGCGGGGTGGGGAGGCAGAGTCACTCAGGTGTGCGGAAGGGCTCTGAACTCAGAATTGCCCCCAGACACGGTGTTTCCACAGCTCGCTGGTAAAGCCTTTGAAACGACTGTTCTCTGCTGGGACCTGACACCCGCAAGGTTAGGTCGAGACCTTGAGAGGTGACACAGAGATGTGAGACACGTGTACCCCGGAAGCCAGCACTCCTCCCAGCTGCTCCTTTGTGCCCGGCTCGACTCGGGCACTCACTGAGTCAGCCCTGTGGAGCGGAGTTCCAGTATTGGCCTCAGGAATATGCGCTTCCTGAAATACAGACTCTGTCGGGCTCCTTGAAACATAACTGATTCTTGGTGTTTCTTTCCAATTCCATTATCCCCCCCAGAGAGTATTACTGGTACGGCCATTGGTAAAACTCTGCACCCTCTCAGGTCAGCCCTGGGGACAGAGATGATGAGAATAGCAATAATGGCAGTGAGGCCTGGCTTCTGTGTCACCTCCAGACCCCTCAGACCCTTTGCTGTCCTTAACTAGCACCTCTTTGGAACGCGTCACTCTAGTCAAACCCAACTTCTGGCCGTGAACTTCAGGCCCCCAAACCTTTGGCTGCATCGATCCTTCTGCCTGGAATGCCTGTCCCTTTTCTTGTTCCTCAGAAAACATTTCAACTCTAAAATCCCAGTTCAAATGTCTCCTTATTTAAGCAAATAATTCACTCAATGGGTAGTTAGCAAGCCCACTGTGAGCCAGGGACTATCCTAGGGGCTTGGAATATACAAGCAATCAAATTACAGACAGTTCCTGCCATCATGGAATTGTCATTCTAGTGCTGGGGACAACCCAAGTAAGGAAAGGCATTCTAAATAAGGTACAGTAGGTGTTAAGCTGATGGTGGTGGTGGTGGTGGTGGGGGAGGCACATTGGGAGGGGTGTGTGTGTGCACACACAGCTTTTAAATGGGGCGGCCAGGGTGGACCTCCCTGAGGAGGGAAGAGCTGCAGCCTTAAAAGAGGTGACATATCTGGGTGTACAGCTGGAAGGATGGTGCTCCAGTCAGAAGGACTGTGACTTGAGGCGTGCTGGGTTTTGAGGGTGTTGGTCTGGTGTGGTGTGGCGTGGCGTGGCATGGCGTGGCGTGGTGTGGCGGGGGGAGGGCCTGGTGGCTGCAGCTCTTGTGGAAGAGCTTGATGAGACGTGCCTTCCACAAAGACCCCCAGGCTGTAGCAGAGAGCAGACTGCAGAGGTGAGGGCAGGAGCTGGCGGCCAGGGAGGGGGCCTGAGCACGGGTGGGCGGGGCAGGTGGGGAGAAGCGGGCAGCTGTGGGATATACCATCGTGTTCTCATGAAGCTGCTGGATTGAATGTGGAGTGGGAGAGTGATCAAGGCTTCCCAGATGACGGGGGGGGGGGGGCGGGGGGGGCAGCCGTGCCTTCCAGGGGCCGTGCCAGTTCCCTCATTCAGGTCCTTGACATCATATTTTGTGCATTTTATTATAATCATCTGTTTGCTGTGTTTGGTCTTGGATCTGATGAACGTGATAGACTCTCTTCCCAGAAATATGCCTTTGTGCATTATTCAATCAAACGGGTGTCCCCAGAACTCCCAGCAGGCCACCACTGATGTCAGGGAAGGAGGCCTGGGTGTGTGTGCCCGGCTGGATGCACACAGCAGGGGGTGCCAGTCACACGCTGCCTGGGACCGGAAGGGGTCTGCATCGTGCAGAGCAGCTCCCGGTGGCTGAGTCAGACCTGCTGGCAAGTTGGTATCTGAATTTCCTCGGGGTCAGAGCTTCTGTTGTGTCACAGCCTGGAGCTAAACGTTTGGTAAATGTTTGCTGCAAAACGCTGATGATCAGTGTGGCACTTTGCAAGGTTCTCACACCTTTATGGGTGCCTTAAGTGTTAATGCCTCCATTTTCTAGCCAGAGAGTGAAGTCAGGGTGCGGGCGAGCTCTCGGGGCTGGAGGCCGTGTCTGGAGTCTGCCCAGGGCTGGCTGAGAGGTACTAAGTCACCCTCGGCAGTCGTCATCGCTGAGCTCTGTGTGCTGAAGCGAAGACTGGGGCCGAGGGCCGCGCTCCACATGCGTGTGTCCCCCCCCTTTCCCACGGTTCCCTCCCCAGGACTGTAATCCTGCTGGGTTTATAAAGAACAAGAAAGAGAGTTTCCTAAATACTTTCCGTTTCTCCCGGTTAATCCCTACAGCAGCCCTGTGTGGTAGCCCTTATTAATATTTCCTTTTGATGAGAAAACCGAGGCTCAGAGGAGGTTAGAAGCAGAGATCAGGAGTGACCCCCAAGCCTCCAAATCCCCAGATAATAAGTGAGCAATCTATATAGTTAAATGTAGCAATTTAGCACTTAATCATACACTATTCCTCACTGTGTTGTATGTAATTTAATATAATTGCAGGGTTTCCGAGTGAGCAGAAGTGAATGAGATTGAGGATGTTGGGGAGGGGGTTTGGGGGGCTTCATGGAGAGTTTGAGAACTGAGCTGGGCCTTGGAGGGGATTTGGGTGGAGGCTGGAGTGGGTTGGAGTGGATTTCTGGGAAAAGGAACGGAATAGTTAGGGCATCGGGGTAGTGCTGAGCATGGGCGGGGAGGGGGTGAGGGTAGTGCTATTTAAATAATAGAACTCTGGAAATGTGCATGTAGCTAATGTTCACTGAGAGCTTTCTAGGCGCCAGGTACTGTGCTGACGCCTTCCCACTGACACGGGGTGCAGCCGCCTTCACCTGTGCGGCCATTCACCCTCCCGGGGAAGCAGAAACCCGCCTGGACAGGACGGGTCCTGCCGTCCCCTCTGTTTCCCAGACCAGGAAGCTAACGCCAGTGTTGCGCCTCAGAGCCAGGCTGGACTCCAAAGATGTGTTCTTCCCAGCTCAGGTTCAAAGGCGTCCTGTTAGAGGCGGGTATATTGTGATGGTGGGGAATAAGAAGGACTAACCTAGGGCCTTGCTACTCGAAGTGTGGCCCACGGGCACAGCTGAGAATTTGTTAGAAAAACCTCCCCCACCCCCCACCCCAGACCTACTGAACCAGAGCCTGCATCTCAGCGTCATTTCCAGGTGATCTGTGCGGGCATTAGCGTTTGAGAGGCACAGGCTGGTAGAAAGTTTGGCTGGGTATATGCTTATGCCCCTCAAGTCTTCCTGGTGATGTCTCCTCCCTCGAAGGTGGATAAACGCAGCCCTGGAGAGTGGGAGATGAGGGCCCAGGACGGCCCGCCACACGCCGGGATCTCTTTGAAGTCTCACGTTTCATCTAAAAATGCCGCAGAATGTTCCATTCCATACAGTAATACATCAGTGGTCATTTAAATATTTTTGTGAATGGCCTTGGAGAGGAGGATCCAAGTTCCTGGAAGAGGCAGGAGCTGGGTGTCCTTGTATCTTAAATGGAGTGATGACAACCACTTCCAGGGCTGCTGTGAGGATCAAAGGAGAATCATGTCTATGGACATGCCGCACGAACTGTCTGCCTCGTACACACGCTGTTTTTCTGGAAGGAACCGGGCCTCCTCCCCAGACCCAGTGTCCTGCGAGGAGCTCTCCTCGGGCTTCAGCCCTGGACTGGGAGTGATACTCTGGGTTCCCCAGCCTGGGGACCCATTTCCTGGTGATTAGAAAGAGGAGGGAAGACAGAGGGAGGGAGACCCAGGAAGTGAGAGGGACCGAGACAGCGCAGTCAGCACCTGAGGCCAAAGGAGGCGGGGTGGCCGGAGAGACCCCCGCAGAGAGCTTGGAAGGAGGGAGGCGCCTTCGGAACTGCAGACCGTGCAGGAGAAGGGGGGCTGGACGGGCCGGATGGGCAGTCAGCGCTCCCCGAACAGGACCTGGCGAGGAAGGGAAGACCATTCTACTGGTTAAGGAGCTTTGGATCGTCCTTGGGTTGGGTTCTTGGTAAGAATAATGGGGTTGACAGATTTTGGCAAGTCAAGAAAAGAACAATGAAGGTTCTTTTTTTCCCCTCCCTCTTCTCCTCATGTTAACTGTTTGGATTTTCACACAAATTGAGCTTTAATCCTGAATGCCTTACTTGCCATTTAAAACTTAATCCCTGTAATTTGTGACTAGAACCAAACTGATATTGTCTATTTAATGCATTCCTCAGCAAAAAGTTATTTAAGGAACATGGAAAATAGCTAAGCATTGTTTATATTGTGTTCCTGTTTTTGTTTAAAAGGATGTGTGTTTGTGTGTATATTTATAAATATGTATATATATGTATATTATAAGCAAAGAAAAAGCATCTAGAAGAATGTATATCAAATTATAGTGGGGGTTTTACTAGTATAATATATACATATATCACTTTAAACATGTGTAGTTTCATTAATTATACCTGTAAAAATTGTATGGTCATATTATGATTTTTAACATAATTCTTTGGGCTGCCAATGACAGAAACTGAGCTGAAACTTGTAAAGCAATACCTGAATTGTCTGGCTACTTCTGCAGGCGTGGATGGGTTCAGGAGCTCAAATGATGTCATTAGGAATCTCTGCATCACTGGGATCTGCTGTCTTCTCTGCTGACTTCATTCACAGGCAGTTCCAGTGCACCTCAGCTTAGCACCACAGTGGGCAGAGAAGAGCTTTCCCCCAAGGGCATCAGCAAAGCCCCCGGCTGACTTTTACGGGCCCAGCTTGGGTCATGGCTTAACCCTAGACCAGTGAATCATTGTGGCTGAGGGAAGCACTATGTTGATTGGTTAGGCCACCGCCAAGGTCATGTGACCAAAGAGTAGAACAAAAGAACTTTCTAGGGCATCTGTGGAAGCCAGTGAACTGAAAGAGGGGGCTGAGTGGTTCTTCAAAGGAAATCCAGAGCTCTGTTGCCCAAAACGCAGGTACAAAACCCGAATGCCTGCTCTAAAGGGGACTTCGCTCTCTGGGTCGTGTAATGACTGAGTTGTTTATATGTAGTAAGCATGCATTCCTCTTGCAGGGGCAAGAGAAAAATGAGATCCGCTCTTGGACAGCTGATTTGGTTTGGGCCTGGTTATAACAACTGAGGAAAATAATAATGAATAGGAGAAAAGAGTGAAGCCCAAATCTTGTCCTAGCCCTTGATTTTATAGAACGTGGGCGGGATGGACAGTGGAGCTGGGAATTGATCCTCCCCTCCTTGTGGATCGTTAGCTGTGTGTGTTCATGACACACTGGGGCATGGGGCCGTCTCCTGGGCCCAGAGCTCCAGGGTGACACGCCCGGGGAGCCCAGCCTGCGTCACCGTCAGCCTCGGCCCCCCACCTCCCGTGCTGTGTGTCCCTCACTCAGGCCTCAGCAAACGCTTCCCTGCTTTCCGATATCACACAGCTTTGTTTCTTCATTTCAGGGTTACACTAAGGACATGGTGACAGACTTTGATGAGAAACATGATGAGTATTTAATATTGCTTCAGCAGAGGAACCGGTAAGTTCGTCTTACCGCTCGCCGGCAGCCCTTCACGTTAGCCAAATAGAAACCCTGTTTGGATTTGTTAACAGCACACAGGCTCCGGTTCACACAGGGACGGGATGCAGTCCCCTCCACGCGCAGAGGGCTGGGAATATTATCTGCAGTGCCAGCTCCTCTTTATTCGCTGATTTAATTGCATCTTCTGATTGAGCTGGAGCAAAGTGTTCGAGGTGCACGTACCGCCTCTCACCTCCTTGTTTCTGCTCTGGGAGAATGTGGGCTTGTCGTGAAAAGCTAGACTTTGGCGGGGCCTGTGCATCAGTCCCCCGACTAGCCCGGGCTGTGCTTTTCCAGGCCTTGCCGGTCCTCTGAAATCTGAACCTGTAATCATACCTCGTTATGTAAAGGTGGAGTCATTTTACATTCGTGTTTGAAGTTGGTCCTTATGCCATTTTAAAGTTAAGTTACTGTGGATTTGGACTCTGGAGTGCTGGTTCTTGAAAAAGCCAGGAGGAGATGGATGTCGTGTTCAGTGACTGCTGTCAAAACAGTGTGGCCTGGTTTAAAAGCAGCCTCCTCCTGTCCTCGGTGCTGAGAGGCTGCAGGGCTGCAGAGACTCCCTTTCCGTTCCCGGTGCTCTGTCTCTGGTCCCGGGACCTTGCAGTAAGCCGGGTTTGCAAGCTCAGCTGCTAGGAGGGGCCAGGCAGTAAGCGCAGCCGGCTCAGTGGGGAGGAGGGGCACTTGGAATTTTCACATGCAAGTCGCTGGGTGGTGGTTTGTGGGAACACAGGCCCAGGGGTCCGTGTCCTCCACGGTTGCCAGAGAAGCTGGCAATCTGGGTTGTGCTATGAAGCCTCTTGTGTCCTAAAACTTTGTAGTGGATTCACATGAAAGAGTAAAACAAACGGAAGAACACTGCAGGCCCCTAAAACGGACCTGCGGGCGGGGAGGGCGTGGGTGCTGACCTGGGCCTTTTGTATTACGGAATGAGCAGGGGGTCTCCCAGGCCAGGTATCTAGGGGTTGCCGTCCTGAACATGGATTCAGCCCTCCTCTGACTGCTTGTGCCCTGGGGCCCTGGTGGCCTGTTGCCTGGGACACGTTTTTATGTGCAAGACAGCCCCGCGTGCTGTAGGAGTTCAGTATGCCTGCCCACTGGCCCCTTGACTGACTTAAACTAAGACCCCTAGCATCGAGGACAACAGCACCCACCTGCATTTCCAGGTGCCCCCCCACCCCCCAGCAGAGAACCTCTGGTAGCTGACTCTCGGGACCAGCCGGAAACGCCGCCTCTGCCGGAGGGCGCCACCCTCCACCCAGGGGCGGCCTCCAGCCGGGATGGGGGAAGGCTGGTGCTGGTGGGCCCCACGCGAGGGCTCTTCCTTTTATTTCACCATCACGGATGCCACAGAGCAGATTGATTTTTATTCCGTCTCTGGCAGAGTGGACGGAGACCCCCGAACACCTGGCGGATCATTTCATCAAACACAGGCGACTTCTCTGGGAAGACAGTGTCACGTGAACAAATTGCTTCTGATTAACCGGAGGGTCAGGGAGTGCATGGTCAAGGAGACGCTGGCCGATGTGGCACAGAGGAGAATACCCAACGACAAGGTCGCAGCACAAAGGCAATTAAAAACTGTATCAAAGCTGGGTTCCCATAAAATTTGGGGGATCCATTGCCACCAAGAGGGAGCTGGCTTGATGACAGGAAATCAGAAGGTTGGGCTAAAAAGAAACACCTCCAAGTGGAGACACAGGTGGAAGGGGCGTGCGCTGGAACCGACAGCAGGTGCCGCTTTAAAGGCGCCTTTCGTGGAGCGCCCGCCGCATGCCTGGGGCCTCGCCCCAGCATCGTTCTGTTGTACCCATGCACTTCCTGCGCCCTGCGGCAGAGACTGTTGCCGCGCCCGTTTCACAGGGAAGGAGAGGCCCAGAGCAGCGTGCAGCCCGGAGCGGTGGCGCTGGGCTGCACTTCCTCAGCGATGTTCTGTTCGACATCGTCATCGATAATCAAGAGGAGAGAGACCCGCCTGGGAAGCCAGGGGCTCTCCGTTCATTCCGGAGGGGTCCGCAGGGATCAGCTGCAGTTTGCGTGGAGAGCCAGCTCCCTGACCCGGTAGGAAAGCAGCCTCTGAGCGTTGCCCTGAGCCTAGAGGGAGGCGACAGCCCTGCCGCCGTCTGGTCGCCCTGTGGCCTGAGAAGGGCGCGCAATCGCTGGGGCGAGTGCTCGGGAGAGACCTGCCCGGACACAGCTGCCCGCGTGCTGCTGGGTGACACTCATTCAGGGGGAGCTCACGAGAGCCTCCTCGGTGCCCGGCATTGCCACCGTCCTCGCTTTAATGGCAAACGCTCCTTCCCCCTGAGCTCTCATGCAGACACTCCTTGAACGCCTGGTGCTTAGGGAGCCCCCTCCGTTGACCAGCTGACCCTTCGGGTGACTGAGGTCCGGAGAAGCCACATGGCTGGTCCACAGTCGTGCAGCAGCCTCGGCGCTTAGGGACTGGGGAGTCCGGTCCTGAACCCGGTCACAGTGAGTGCACGAGAAGTGCCTGCCCGCTCTCTGAGCTTGGCCGGCCGAGTCCTCTGCCCACCTGGGTCCCTGCGTGTGCCCCGGCCACCCAGCCGTCAAGCGGGTCCCGGGCCCGTCACATCCTCAGGCCCCGGCTGCTCTAACTCCCGACGTCTCCACCTCTTCTGTACAAAGAAAGCTCTCTGCACCAGTGACCCAGAGGTCACTGCTGGATGCAGAGGAAGTGGCGCCCGTGCTGCCCGCTAGCTGCGCGGCGGCTGTGAGGACGCACCGGCCCTTCTGTCCTTACTGAACCTGGGGCCCTAGGGCTGCTGGTTCCAGAAGTCCGTCTCCAGAGCGCTCCTCTCGGATCCTCGTGCTCAGCGTGGCCCTCCATGCCGGGGCTCAGATTCCGACAGGCGGGCAGGGGGAGGCAGGGTCTCCTAGGACCCCCTGCTGTCCTGTGAAGAGCTGCCTTGGAGATTCCGACAGGCGGGCAGGGGGAGGCAGGGTCTCCTAGGACTCCCTGCTGTCCTGTGAAGAGCTGCCTTGGAGATTCCGACAGGCAGGCAGGGGGAGACAGGGTCTCCTAGGACCCCCTGCTGTCCTGTGAAGAGCTGCCTTGGAGATTCCGACAGGCGGGCAGGGGGAGGCAGGGTCTCCTAGGACCCCCTGCTGTCCTGTGAAGAGCTGCCTCGGAGAGACCGGAGTGTGACGGGGAGCCGGACCAGCTCCGCCTCCCACAGGGCAGGACTCAGCCTGGATCTTCTGAGTCCCCTCCACCCAGGGCAGCTTTTCAGGCCAAGTAGGCTATCAATTTATTTTAAAAAACAGCCCTTTTCTGTGACGCCACGTGAATATTACTGATGTGCTCAGCTGCAGCAGAGGGGTTCCTTTAGCGATTCCTTTCACAGTTTGAATAATTATCTCCTCATTTATCAGCCTTATAAACCCACATTTTCATAAATCATCCTGCTTAGAGCGAGGCCCCCGTGGAGTGGCAGCCCCGGGGCCTGGGGGACAGGATGCTGCCGTCACCGCTGAGGTGGCCTCTGGAGACGGGGCCGTCTCCAGAGGGACGTGGAGGCAGGCACTCTCAGCCAGAGGTCAGGTCCCGGCCCCCACTCCCGTGCTGTGGACCCCCGGGGCTCGGGCCATCACCGCTGAGGTGGCCTCAGGAGACGGGGCCGTCTCCAGAGGGACGTGGAGGCAGGCGCTCTCAGCCAGGGGGTCAGGTCCCGGCCCCCACTCCCGTGCTGTGGACCCCCGGGGCTCGGGCTCCCCGCGGCCCTCTCCCTGGACGGAGGTCTCTGTTTGCCGCAGCTCGTGTGCGCGGCTGTCGCTGTGTTTGGAAGTCGTCTCCTAGTCACTGTGTTTCCTTCTGTTTGATGCTGTTGCCGCACAATCAGGCATCTCCCAGGCTTCCGAGGCTGGCAAGAGATAAGCAGTCTGAAATAAATGTCCCTGCCACAATGGCTGGAAAGATGGATGTGCCGCAGCTCGAGAAACATTTAAAAACAGACAAAGAAATCACCCACGGTGCCACCACCTTACCTTAACAACTGGTTTAATTTTTACATGTATCACCTTCCACTCTGGGCCCACAGACACTTTCCTCCAACGTTGCACTGACCACCCAGGCACCGGTTGCATTCTGCCACTTTTACCTCCGCTGGACAGAACCCAAACAGCACCCCGTGTTTCAACAGAGCGCGAAATGGTAGCGGCTGCGCAGAGCCGGGGGCGGCTTTCCCGCTGTTGGTTATTTGGGTTGTTTTCAGGGTTTAGTTTGATCAGGGACAATTTGCCAGAGTGTGCATCCTGGGCCAAGACCACGCATGTGGCCTTCGCTATAGCTTTGTGTTACTTCTGAGAAGGTTCTCAGCAATGTCTCAGCTCACCAGTTTCAACATTGTCTCACTGTAGACGCTGTCTTCGCCGAGGTGAAGATTCTGGAGCCCGATGGCTTAAGTTCTGCATCCTGGCCCTGCCGCCATCCTGGCTGTGTGACAGTGGGTCCAGTTACCGAACCTCTCTGTGCCTCGGTTTCCTTCTCTATTAAATGGGGACAATAAATGCCCTTACCCCAGAGGTGGCGGCGACGATTAATGGCCGTCCTCAGTATTCACAGCACTCCACGTGTTCAAGTGCGTCTGCTCACTAAAACTTATTTGTAACTCCAAAATCAGTACCTGCTGTGCTTTCACAGTCGTTCAGAGACATTTGCAGAGTGGCAAAAAATTACAGTTACCTGACCTGGGTCTGTTCTCAGCTAGGTGTGGACATTCTTGTGTCAGCTGTCACACTGAAACGAGGTCCTTCTCACCGTGCACTTAGGGCCGTGTTTTCCACATTCTTGTGCTTTTCGCTGGTGATCCCGTGTTTAAACGGGCCTCGGGCATGGCACTGAAGTGCCCCTCGGCGCTGCTAAGTCTAAGAAGGCTGTGGTGTTTCTTCCAGAGAAAATACTTGTGCCAGATAAGCTTTAGCCAGGCGCGAGCTGGCGTGCTGCGGGCCGTGAGTTCAACGTTAATGAACCAACTCCATGTTAAGTAAGGCGCCTTTCTCCGGAAACACACGGAAAGCAAGGTCATGCATTGGTCAGGTGAGAACGTGACCAGAGGCTCACAGGAACCAAAGCCTGTATTTTCCCCTAGGAGCCGTGCTTCTGCTCACTGATGCAGTGTGTGTAGCAACCGTGCAGGAGGTAACTCCCACGAGTAATGAGAGTTCGGCGTATGGTACACACTCTGTGTGACTACTGTTATTTTCTGAAATTTACATTTTATTTGGTAGGCACATATTTAATCACCGAGAAACGAGATTGCACCCTGCTGCCGTATCGGTTGGTTTGTCTGTATCTGTCCTGTGTGGAGATAAATCTAGTTGATGTAGAGAGTGTGTCAAGGTGTTTGTGGGGATACTGACCTGACCAGGGTTAGGTGTCAGATGGGAGCGGCTCTGTTGGGACCGGAGAGGACACTGCACACCATCTATGGCAACGTGTGAGTGGAGAGAGGACCCAGCCCACGGGAGGCTGCGCTTTACCGAAAGCTGAACCGGAAGCTGAACTGGAGACCCGGCCAAGCTCAGGCCAAGCCCCTGTTAGCCTGAGGGTGTGATAATCACATCACTGATCTTGAACAGAAGCCTGCATTGGTATATTTTTAACTGCATCCGAGTATAAAAGGATGGCAGTTGAGATATCTGGGTGAGAGCTTGAGAGCTCCGTTTATTTGCTGAAGCCAAAAACCAGTCTGCCCGGCCAGCGCGGGGCTGCTGCTCTGTCGGTGCGCCCTGTGAAACCCCTCTCCAAAAGCTCAGGCCCCGCACCGCGTGTGGCTGCACACTGAGCCAGGTGCCGCTGTCACACCAAGGAGAAATGCATGGCACTGGGGCTGGCCCTGGCAGTGCGGGCTGTGGGGTGGCAGCGCACAGGTGCCTGCTCTCTCTCTCACCGCGGCGGGGCAAGGCTCTGTGACCTCGTGCTCACTAATGTGCGTTGGAGCCTCGGAATAAGATCAGCAACACTCCCGCAGAGCCCGAAGCCGTCTTCCCCTCGCTGCTCCCCTCTGTGTGTAATGGGCTTCTTAGAGGCTGTTTATAGACAAACAGCTGGGGACCCGCCACCCAGTCTATGATGATCAGAGCAGCAGTTCTGTCCTCACGTGGGGGTTGGGGGTGGGGGGTGGCCCAGGCTCATGCAACGAGGATCAAGCAGTCATTTCCCTTCCAGGATATTGAAGCATTTAAAGACCAAGGACCCTGTGCAGCTGAGGCTGGAGCACCTGGAGCAGGGCTTCTCCGTCTACGTCAATGGGGCCAATTCTGAGCTGAAGACGTCTACGTCACCACGGAAAGCCGTCCACCCCGACTTCTCCAGAAGTGCCTCGCATGCCGAGAGGACGCGCGGTGAGTGCGGGCCCTGCCCGGCCGAGCAGTGGTTCTGTTGACTGATTAGGAACAGAGGAGCCAGGTCCTATGTGTATAAATTTACCAGCAAATAACCAGCTGACCTCTACAATGATGTGGTGGCTGAGTGAGTGAGGTGGTGGAGCATGTGGCGGCAGGTCCCAGTTGGCTATATCACGTTGGGGAAGCCATCTTGTCTCTCTTTGCTTCGTCATCTTTACATCTTTAAAGTGGGACCGGTGAGAGTGCCTGTCCTCAGGGTGCTGGGGTGCCTTCCAAAGCAGGCTGCTCTGCCTGCGGGGCCGGGGCCGACTTACAAGAAAAGGAGTTGGAATGGCGCAGAGCCGGGTTTGAACCCTGTTCTGCCACTTTCTAGCTCTGAGACCTCTGGCAATTGGGTCCTCTCTGACCCTCGGTGTCCTCTTCTGTCAAATGGGAATCATTCTGCTCATTTTGCAAGCTTGCCAGGAAGATTAAATGGCATAAGAAATCTGAAGTTTCCGGCACACAATAATCTTAATTTGTGTTCTTACCACAGGTATGGTAGAATCCCAAGCCATTAATAGACAGAGTCCAAACAACAACAGGTGATAAAAGGGGAAAGTGATGTCCCAAAACCTTCCCTAGGAAAGTGACTGCAATTCAATTTGGAGTTTAGGCTGAGCTTCCTGGCTCCCAGGGCAGAGAGGAAACCAGGATGACTCTTCCAGATTTCCTGGCGGAGGAATACAGCAGTCTGCTGCGACTTAGGAGAAGAGGCCTTTCTGAGCGAGGTGCCCGGGAGGGGCAGATGACAGGACTCTGTACCCGGGTCACCAGCAGGAGAGCCGCTTGTTCAGTACACGTCTCTCCCCTCCTTCACACCAGTGCCGGCCTGTTGCACACACCGTCCTGTACCCCGCTTCTCTGCCCTGGAGATTGCTCTGGATGTGTATAGACTTGCTCCACTTGGCTGTACCTTGTTATACCTATTACTGTAATTCCATTTTTGCTAGGCATTTGGCTAGTTTTGTAATGCTTCGCTGCTATAAATGGTGCTCCAGTGCGTGACTTCACATGCAGGATTGTGGGCACATTGACGTGTACTTAAATGTGAGTTATGCAACTGCCATCAGCGTGAGCTTGTCATCGGTGCCTCACCAAGTCTCCTCCGTCCTCTCTGGTGCAGATTTCGGGCAGAGGATCCTGTTTCGAGAAGCTGAAGAGGCTCTGAGACGGAACTCACGGACAGCCCCCAGCAGAGCGCAGCGCCGCGGGTGGCACCAGGTCCGGACTCTGGGCGGGGTCCCGACCGTGGCCCCAGCTCACGCTCACTCTTTAGAATAGGGGACGGGGTGATAACGGGAACAGACACAGGATCAGGGCATTCAGAATCTCCGTGGGCAGTGGGTGGGCTGGCTGGGCACGGCCGTGGTGCCCTCTCTGTGCGAGGCACCGGCGTCCGGAGACTCTGGGCAGGGTCCCGACCATGGCCCCAGCTCACGCTCACACTTTAGAATAGGGGACGGGGTGATAACGGGAACAGACACATGATCAGGGCATTCGGAATCTCCGTGGGCAGTGGGTGGGCTGGCTGGGCACGGCAGTGGTGCCCTCTCTGTGCGAGGCACCAGGTCCGGAGACTCTGGGCAGGGTCCCGACCGTGGCCCCAGCTCACGCTCACACTTTAGAATAGGGGAATGGGGTGATAACGGGAACAGACACATGATCAGGGCATTCGGAATCTCCGTGGGCAGTGGGTGGGCTGGCTGGGCATGGCCGTGGTGCCCTCTCTGTGCGAGGCACCGGCATCCGGAGACTCTGGGCAGGGTCCCAACCATGGCCCCAGCTCACGCTCACACTTTAGAATAGGGAATGGGGTGATAACGGGAACAGACACATGATCAGGGCATTCAGAATCTCCGTGGGCAGTGGGTGGGCTGGCTGGGCACGGCCGTGGTGCCCTCTCTGTGCGAGGCACCGGCGCCTGGAGGATGGAGGAGCCTGAGGGGTCCTCCGGCCGCTCTCGGCACGATCTTCCCTTCTGGAGGGTCGCAGGCCGGACTCACGGTGCTGTCATGATGACTCACCCATGTAGCTGCTCTGTACAGAGCACCTGCCAGGCATGGTCTTAGATGCCAGGGCTGCGGTGGGTGAAAGCACCTGGCGCACCAGCTGGAGATGCCGCTTTGGTTGCTGCCGAGGCTGCTGCCGCCAGCCCCTACCGGGCACCAAGCGTGGGCTCCGCTCCGGCGGGGCCGCTTCCCTCTGCCCTTTCCTGGAGGGCACGTTCCAATGTCCTCCCTCTTCCAAAGGAGCTGAAACGAATGCTCAGGAGAGTTAAGTGAGCTTTCCAAGGTCAACCCCAGGAAGTGGCAGAATCGTGACTCAAACCCAGGTCTTCGGCCCCAAGCTGTGTCTGTGCCTGCATGGTCCTTACACGTTAGCTTGCAGCGACTCACCTCTTACCAGGGACCTGTGTGTCACAACCCACATTGCACATTCAAATCGCCTGGGAGTTTCTAAAATACCGATGCTCAGGCCCCACCCTCCCAAGATTCTGGACTCCTTTAGTCTGAGATGAGGCTTAAGTAATGGTAGCTATAGATGGTTTACTCCTGTGCTCACCAGGATTGGGAAGTACTGTTTAAAACATTTCACACTGTACTGTATGTATGGGTCTGTAAGTACATACTTACAGATGCTTTATCGGCCCATCTTTGCAATGACCTTGTAGGTCTGTAAGTACCCTCATTGTGTCACTGAAGAAATGGAGGCCCAGAGAGGCAAGGTGACTTGCTCAGAGTCACACAGCTGCTAAGGGAGAAGGGCAAGCTGAGGTTTCAACAACCTGAAGTGTGGCTCCGGCACTGGGCCTCCCCTTCTCTGCAGAGACATTTGTGGGCCTCTAATTGGGGGCCGGTGTTCCTGCCGACTAGCTCTAGTGCAGTGAGCGAGGCCCCTCGGGCTGAGGGCCCGAAGGCCTCTTTCCTCCCTGGCAATGATCGTTCATTTCCCATTACTGAGGCTTTTCGCCGCTTCTCACTTCAGACCATCCTTCTAGCTGTTCTGAGCGCCTTCTGTTATCAGGAGCCGTATTTGCATCTTAGGCTATGATGTCATGGCTGTCCCAGAATCCCTGCGATTTAACAGAATTGCCCTGAGATTAATTAACACCCCTCCCCAGCCTCTCATAGGGTCCCACACTTCACGGGGCCTACTCATGGCTAATCTCCGGGCCTCCGGAGGCTGTGAACACTGTCATTGACCTGCTGCACCTCTTCTGTCAGGGGTCAGCCGATGCCTAACGACAGAGACCTCTCAGGCGGCTTGAATCACAACTGAATGTACCACAGGGAACGAGGTGCTTACAGAATCCTGGGGCTGGCGGAGGATGAGCTCCGTGCTGGGCCTCCAGGAGCCGCCGGCAGCATCTTAGCAGGGGTCCGCCAGAGAGGCTGCTGCCTAGGACTGCCTAGGACTGCAGGAGGGAAGGTGGGGGGTCAGCGTCAGGAATGCGCCTTGGCTGCGATCCGGGAATGAAGAAGCCACCGTCACCACAGTTGGCTTCAGAGTGATGCCGAGCTTGCTAGAGTAAGGCTGTAAGGAGAGACCCTGTCCAGCCAAGGTGAGGCATTGTTGTAACACCCCCTGCCTCTGCCGGTGTGCCCAGTGGAGCGCGGAGAGGCCTCCGCCGTGCTCCCGCTCCCTTGCCGGGGCTGAAGCCCTCCGAGGGGCTCACCGGAGCCACACCCGGGACCCCAGCTGAAAGGGAATCTGGGGAATCGCAGCATCTGGTTTTCCAGCCTCTACTGAACAGGAAGTCGTCTCAGGAGGAGAGAGGAGGGGGTGACCAACCAGATCCACTCGGCTGCACCCCACACAGCCCTCTGGGAGCACCCCTCAGAGACACGGACACCAGGGAGCACTCAGCAGTGGGGAGTGCACTAGAAGAAGTGTCATGAAAGAAATCACCCTTTAATTTAGCAAACATTTATACCATGGGCCAGGCGCTGGGCAAGGCTCTGGGGGTGAAAAACAAAAAGGCCACATAAGGCTCCGTTCCTGCCCTGGGAGAGCCTGCGGTGAGGACTTGGGGACTGCAGACCTGGAGAGAGATGTGACTGCTGTTTTCAGGCACCCAGAGGACCAGCCTGGTGGGCTCCAAAGTCACCAACTTCCAAGTCTGTGGGCCAAGCTTGCCCCCAGATAATGTTTTCTGAATTCACAGTTCAAAAAGACTTAGTCACTTGCTAACATTTAAATTCAAGAGATTTTATATAATTTTTAAGAAACTCTGTTCCTGCTTCTCTAGAAGAATGTTATTATCCGGCCCCCAGGCTGGGCCACCCTCGCAATAGGCAGCCACTAGGGGGAGCTGAGGAGCCGTCTCCGGGTTAGACAGGGCCCAAGCCCACCTGTTTGCCGCAGTCTCCACCACTCCCTGTAGTGTCCCTGTGCTGAGGACCAGTGGTAGTGCTGTTTGTTATCTGCCCTGCTACTGCTTCTCGTTCACCTTCCCATTTCCCACCTGCCTCTCTGGGACATTTGAACCTGTGACCCCGGGAAGTGGAAGGGAAAGGGCTGAGGAGTCAAACTCCTTACAGCTGTGTGCCCTGGATCTGGCAGTGTGACCTCTCGAGCTTTGGGCTCATCGTTAGTAATGCCTCCCAGGGCTTCCGGAAGGGTGTGCTCACAGTGTGCCCTAGGTTGGGGGCTGTCTGCTTGTGCTTCAGGCAGGAGACCCTGGTGGCAGGCAACAGCCGAGTCCAGAGAAGTGGTTAGGAGCACAGACTCCGACACCCAGACGCCTGAGTCCAAAGCCTTGGCTGCACCACTTCCTGGCTGTGTGGTCCTAGTTGAGCTGCTAAACCCAGGGTAGGAAGGACTCGACGAGCCAGTGTTTGGCGAGCATTTCAACCAGCACCTGGCCCCGAGGAAGCCTCAGTAAATGTCTGTTGTCGTCAGTGCGTGTGAGGCAGATGCTGAGGGCTCTCTGCCTACCAACTCCGGGCTCTTCGCTCTCTGGTCATCCCGTCCTTCCTCCAGACCGTGACCACTTGCAGAGCACCTGCTGCGTTTTGGAGACTTGTAGGTGCTGTGCTCACACCAGTGAGGCAGGCCAGGCCCGCCGTCCTGGAGCTGACAGGTACAGGGCGTGGGTGGAGGGCCAAGGACCAAGCCCACCAGTGAGCAAGTAAACAAACGCCCCGCCGGACAGGAAAGTGGACTGAGAGGCCGGTGTCTGGGCAGAGGTGCTCGGGTGGGCTGTGAGGGCTTCCCCAGGGCCACCTCCCAGCTGACGCCTGAAGGTGAGGTAGAGCGGCTCCCAGGCACTCTGAAGGGAGAGTCTCCCAGAGATTGGCACAGCGAGAACAGTGAAGTGGGATCAGGCTGGACGGAGGCTGGGGTGACCCGTGCACGGAGACGGGGGCCCGGTGACCCACACAGGGAGACGGGGCCGGGGTGGCCAGTGCACGGAGACGGGTGCCAGGGCAGCCCACGCACAGAGATGGAGGCCAGGGTGACCCGCGCAGGGAGACGGGGGCCAGGGCAGTCCGCGCAGGGAGACGGAGGCCAGGGTGACCTGCGCACGGAGACGGGGCCGGGGCAGCCCACGCACAGAGATGGAGGCCGGGGGACCCGCGCAGGGAGACGGGGGCCAGGGCAGTCCGCGCAGGGAGACGGAGGCCAGGGTGACCTGCGCACGGAGACGAGGCCGGGGCAGCCCACGCACAGAGATGGAGGCCGGGGTGGCCAGGGTGACCCGCGCACGGAGACGGGGCCGGGGTGACCCGCGCACGGAGACGGAGGCCGGGGTGGTCCGCGCACGGAGACGGAGGCCGGGGTGACCCGCGCACGGAGACGGGGCCGGGGTGACCCGCGCACGGAGACGGAGGCCGGGGTGACCTGCGCACGGAGACGAGGCCGGGGCAGCCCACGCACAGAGATGGAGGCCGGGGTGGCCAGGGTGACCCGCGCACGGAGACGGGGCCGGGGTGACCCGCGCACGGAGACGGAGGCCGGGGTGGCCCGCGCACGGAGACGGAGGCCGGGGTGACCCGCGCACGGAGACGGGGCCGGGGTGACCCGCGCACGGAGACGGAGGCCGGGGTGGCCCGCGCACAGAGGTTGGGTCCCCTAGCTTCCACGGGGCGGCTGTCCGCCCGGCAGTGGAGGACTCCGTGTGCCAGCAGCCCTGTTACTGTCTGGAGGAGGGGAGGCTGGGTTGGTTTCCTTTGGCCCCACGTTGTGGAGTTAAGAAGCAGGTTTCTCCACGGTAGAAAGTACTTGGGGGCAGATTTGGGGTGCATAGGAGAAGAGATGAGGACAGTCTCTCTGCCCCTTTGAATGGGCTCCGCTGTCCTGGGAGGCAGCCAGGGGGAGGCAGAATTGTCAGGTGGTAGAGTCTCCAATGGCCGGTGGTGGCCAAGTCTCAGAAGCCGCCCGCAGGAGAGGAACCGCAGCCCTGCCCCAGGCCTCTGGTTACTCCTGTACCCAGCAGGAGGGACAGGCGGGGCCACAATTGTCTGGTGTGTTTGCACTGGCCAGGTCAGCGGGGCACAGCGGTCACCTGCAGGGCGGGCCCTGCGGTCAGTCTGCTGCCCGCGGGCACCGTGTCCTCCCCACGGCGTCCCTGCACTTGCTCACCTGTTTTTTTGTTGTTTTTTTTACAGAGACAGAGAGTGAGTCAGAGAGAGGGATAGACAGGGACAGACAGGAACGGAGAGAGATGAGAAGCATCAATCATCAGTTTTTTGTTGCAACACCTTAGTTGTTCATTGATTGCTTTCTCATATGTGCCTTGACCACGGGCCTTCAGCAGACCGAGTAACCCCTTGCTCAAGCCAGCGACCTTGGGTCCAAGCTGGTGGGCTTTTTCCTCAAACCAGATGAGCCTGCACTCAAGCTGGCGACCTCGGGGTCTCGAGCCTGGGTCCTCTGCATCCCAGTCCGACACTCTATCCACTGCGCCACCACCTGGTCAGGCTCGCTCACCTGTTTTTTGTGGCAGGTTTTCTCAGTGTCTCCCCTAAACTCTCGACTCACACATCACCTTTGCACTGATCAAGCCCAGAGCCTTCGCCTTCGCCTTCTTCCAGCAGAACAGCTTCCCTTCTCAGGGTCTTTCCCAGCAGCTGGGAAGCTCTGATGGGTAGAGCTGCCCTTGATGAGGGGCTGTACCAAGCTCCCCGACCTGAGGGTTCCCGAGCCGCAGAGTCATGGAGTCAGCTAGACGCTGGCCGAGGGGCTGACCAGCTCCGCCTGTGAGACCCTGCGTGGACTCTCCAATTCTGGGGGGATGGAGGGGAGGGCGGGGGTGCATGGTGCCGCTTGGTTGGGCTCCGGAGCCGCCACCTGCACTGTGGAATGGCCGGTGGTGATGAATGGGCTCTGGCTGGTCCCGTCAATTTCTCTGCACCACTTCTTGGCCTTAGATCTTTCCGCTGCTATCCGTGGATGAAGATTTATGGCTTCCTCGGCCTTGTAATACGTGAGTGGACAGCGGCCTAATCAACAGAGCTGTCGTTTACCAAAATGCTGTCAGATTTGATGAAAGCCATCAGCTCTTAGGATTAAATTGGTAGTGAAGGGATCGGCCTTCCAGCCACTTGCTGTGGGGTGGGCTTTCTTTAAAGGCCCGAGAAGCAAGCTCGTTGCAATGATGGCAGCAGAGGCTTTGCTCTGGCGCCCGGCTGTGTCTGGTGTCCTCCTGTGGGCCGGGCAGCGCAGGCACCCCTGGGAGAGTCGGAGGTGAGACTGGGGAGCACGGGGTGCCCTTTCCTTTGTTTTCCTCCTGAGTTCTGAAAACCCCCGCAGTGAGGACAATAAATGAAGCAACCCATAAAGCACCGGCCTTTACGGTGACCTTGCGTGACACAGTGTCGAGTGCTATTGTCTGTAAGAGATCAGACAAATCCAGGAAGAACCTATCACAGGGGGTAGATTTACTCCTCACCCTGCACCTGCCAGAGTCAATATCTTCAGAGCTCTCCTGCCTCTAGAGGGAGCCGTTTACATGCTGCACGACCTGCACCCCCCCCCACTTCCCCCATCTCCCCCTCCCCGCCTTGATCTTTTTCCTGATTGGCAGTAAGCTTGAATGCACACCTCTCAGACCACTCTGCTGAGAGGGGCAGCAGACACACACAGATAAATGAACAGGACACTGACCCGAGTGTGGCTGGGTATAACACGGTGGCCTTGGGCTGGCAAATGGAACATGGTGTTTGGGTGCTGGACTTATTTTAGGTTCTGTCCTGGTCTATGGTGGATGCGGCAAAGGACTACACAAGTCTGGGCGCTGCAAGCGGGCAGGGGAGAGCAGCTGCTTAGAAACACCCGCCTGAGGTAAAGCAGCGTGCCAGGCGGGGAGCCAGCCAGGAGCTCGGGCATCATCCCTGCGAGGGCAAGAAGGAAGGAGGCAGGCGTGGCATGTCTGGGGGCCGGGTCGGAAGCTGCCAGCCTTGCGCTCCCCACGAGGAAGTGGGCACCATCGTGTGGGCAGGGCGGCGCTCCATGCTCTCCCAGTGGTGGCAGATGCACTGCCCTGGGGCTGAGGGGGAGAGCCCACCGGATGGAGGAAGGGACGCTGTGTTCCCCTCGCTGGTACCCACTCAGCATTTGGAAACTTCCTGGATCCAATTAGTTTTGTCACATGTTGCTCCATAAACACCTTCTGCTGTTCTGTGTGCTGTGTGAGCTCCCGGACGGGCCGGGGCATTGGTTTTTAAATGTTTTAATATTTTGACACGTATGCAGTCGGTACTCGGTAAGGTCTTGCTGATTAAGTGCCGTAATGCCTACCGGCCAGGCGAGCCGTTGTGCCGAGCACCGGGAAGGGAGAGGGGCACTTGGGGGAGGCCGGATGGGGAAGCTGCAGGGGAGAAGGGCACGTGAGCTCTCTCTTATTTATAATTCAGATCAGACGGGCCGAGCGCCTGGACCCCAGCTCTCTGACTCGCCGGTGTGACGTTCCGTTCCTGCTGTACCCAACTTATAAACGACACTTTATCATGAGTATGTGTGCACGGAAAGATGCGCAGTCTGTATAGGTTCAGTACTCTCCGCCACTCCAGGCATCCGCTGGGTCTTGGAACGTATGCCCTGTGGATGAGGAAGGACGGCTGCACAGTGTGGTGCTTTAGAACTGGGCTCGGTCAGAGAATACCAGCTCTTGAGCCAAATCTGGCCACAGCCTGTTTTTGTAAATAAAGTGTTTCTGAGACACAGCCGTGCCCATGTGTACAGGCACGATGCGTCGCCGCTTTCAAGCTACCATGGGACAGTTGACTATTGTGACAGAGACCAGATGGCTGGCAAAGCCCAAAATATCTACTTTTTAAAAGAAACACTGGCTCAACATTGGTCCCTGGAGCCATACTGCTGGGGTTCAAATCCGGTCCCCTGGCTGTGTGACCTTGGACAAGTGGTTTATAGACTTGTGACTCGGTTTCCCCCTAGGGTGACTGTGAGGACTAAATAAGCAGATAAATGCACCCAAAGCACTTGGCGCAGTGACCGGTTTGCATTGAGGGAAATGGCGCCTCGTGCGAGAGCAGGGAGTGGGGTGAGGGGCGGCGTGGACGTGGATGAGGGGGGAGTCCTGGCCCAGCTGTGGAGTGTCCTGCAGGACGCCCCACCTGGGCCTCCCGTCCCGCTTCATCAAGCTGATGGCTGAGTTCACTGAGCTGGTGGGGAAGCCGGTCCTCCCGCGTGAAAGGCTCTGATGTGCTGGGGGGAGGGGAAGTGCGTGGTCTGAATCACTCTCCCCCGCTGGGGACGGAGTCCGGACCTGTGGCCCGGTGGATCTCCTTCTCAGTACTGGCGCCGCAGTAGGGCGAGGCCCAGGGCAGGCCGTCGAAAGAGACCCTCCCTCTGGGGTGTGTGCACGTGCAGGGCACCCGGGAGGGGGCACCTTGTGCCCGCTGCTCCCTGGGCGTCTCACGGGCACCGGCCCTGCCACCCATCCGGCTCAGCCCACTCTGACTCCAGCACTGGAACCGGTGGCTTGTTTCTAGAGTCCACAGGGAATAAAGCATGCTCTTGTGGGGAGGAGCGAGTCATCCTCATGGGAGTTCTGTGACAAAGGTGTCATTAGTGCCATACTTTAATAGTCGTGGAAAGGGGTGTTCGGGGGGTTAACACGACTTGGCCCATGGTTGCCTGGGGAATAAGCATCAGAGTTCTGGGACTCAGTCCGGGAGGCCTGAGTTTAGAAACCTGGTCCTTCGCCACCTGTGAGCAACGCTAATATAGCCGCACAGACAATGACAAGTACCCAAAGGAGTGTTGTGAGCTAGGACTCAGCTCAGCTGTCCGTAACGGATACTGGATACTGAGGCTTAAAGACTGTTGCATTTCTCTCAAGTGAGCAAGGAGTTTGGAGGCAGCCAGGGATTCAAGATCCTTTTTTTCCATGGGTCATCTGTAGTAGGTGGCTTTGTCCCTTCTTCTCTTGAGATGGCAGCTCTGCACCTGAACATCACACCCGCAGTCTGTCAGGCGGAAGGGTGGAAGAGTAAAGGATACAGCCTACGTTGCTGAGTGAGTCCTGGTGGGCAGGAAAACTGTGGCTCTGTCAGCAGCTTCATCTGCATGCAGACTCCACCCACTCACACAGCCATCCATCCATCCGTAGCTGCAAGGGACTCCAGCATGGTCACCTTAAAGGGCCCTGTGGCTGCCTCAGCAAAATCAGGGTTTTGTTAGTCAGGATGGAGAGGGCAATGAATGGCAATCATAGGCACCTTGCCGTCTGCACCTAATGTGCTCGTCCCCAAAGGGATCAAGACGTTTGTTCTGCCGCAACTTAAAGGGTCTGCATTTCTGTGTGTAGAAATCTGTGCAGATCAGGACGGAAGCTGGCCCGCGGCTCCACATCGAACCTCCTCTGGACTATTCTGAAGATTTCGAGCCATATGGGGACGTGACTGTCAATGCAGATGACGAGCCTGGGAGTCACCCACAGGTAGGAGTGGCCGGGGCTCCGTGCTGCTGCAGCTGTCAGCGCACTTTCTGTTACTTCTTCCTTCCTTCCTGGAAAAACAAATTCCTTTTCTATGGAATGGCCCAGTGACCTCGTTTCCCTACCATATCCGTAGAAGTGGGATTTTACAGTAAGACTTAATTGCTGTAGGACCTACCTTCCGCACAGCCTGCACACGCTCACGCACGCGTGCGCCCGTGCACACACACACACACACACACACACACTCACTCACTTGCTTTTGAATCAACCAAACAACCCCATGCTCAGGATCAGTCTGTGCAAACAGCCTTCAGCTTCTCTTCGCCTGAGGCTGGTTGGTAGCCAGGTTCAGTCTGTTAGAGCCCCAGCCCAGCCTGTGCCACAGGATGCACACCTGCCCTTCAGGCAAGAGGCACGGTCATTCCCTCTTCTCCTCTGACTATTTGGTGCCTCCTGTTACACGAAGGCTCCCTGTGGGGGCCCTGAGGCATTCCTTTCTCCACAAGCCCCCGAGCTCCCTGAGCCGGGCAGCCGGTCCCGCACAGGCTGAAGCCCCGTTAGCATTCCCATGTGCGCGTGCCCCGTGCTCCTCATCCCCAGTGCCCCCTCTGCTGGCGCTGAATCTTCTCCACCGCGATTGCCTGTCTTTCTTTCTTTTTTCCCCTCTCTCTTCTTGGTGGGAGACACCCCATAGGCCTTCACAGCTTGTTTCCCCAGGGAGTTATTTTTCTGCTACGGGAGGGGAAAATGGCAGCGCCAGGGTTCAGCACAGGCAGAAGCAGGAGAGCTGCAGTCTGAACCGGGAGAGAGGAGAGTGCGTGGCTGAGTACGCTCGGCCACCTCAGCGTTTGCAGGCGCGGACGGAGCGGGGCAGAGAGGAAGTGCACGTCTGCGTGTATATTTCCACCTGACCTGCACTGCTGAAACACCAGGCTCTCGCCTTCCATCACGTCCTCAGTGAACTTCAGTTTCCCGGCGGCGGCCGAGTTCACACCCTGGCATGCTGCAGACATGCTCTGTTGGCCACCACCCTGTTGACTTGCACGGTTCTTTCAAAAGAGATGAATTACGGCCCTGGCCAGTTGGCTCAGTGGTAGAGCGTCGGCCTGGCGTGCAGGAGTCCCGGGTTTGATTCCCGGCCAGGGCACACAGGAGAAGCGCCCATCTGCTTCTCCACCCCTCCCCCTCTCCTTCCTCTCTGTCTCTCTCTTTCCCTCCCACAGTCGGGGCTCCACTGGAGCAAAGTTGGCCCGGGCGCTGAGGATGGCTCTGTAGCCTCTGCCTCAAACGCTAGAGTGGCTCTGGTTGCAGCAGAGTGACGCCCCAGATGGGCAGAGCATTGCCCCCTGGTGGGCGTGCCAGGTGGATCCTGGTCGGGCGCATGTGGGAGTCTGTTTGACTGCCTACCCATTTCTGGCTTCGGAAAAACACAAAAATAAATAAATAAATATTGATAAATAAATTAAAAAAAAAGAGATGAATTACTAAGGGACATTTAAGAATCTGGAAATTCCGTGTTAATGTCTGAAGTTAGGGCTTCTCTTGGAAAACGGGGAGATTTGGGAACCACATTCTTTTTTTTTTTTTTTTTTTTTTTTTTTTTTGTATTTTTCTGAAGCTGGAAACAAGGAGGCAGTCAGACAAACTCCCGCATGCGCCCGACCAGGATCCACCCGGCACGCCCACAAGGGGGCGATGCTCTGTCGCGACCAGAGCCACTCTAGCACCTGGGGCAGAGGCCAAGGAGCCATCCCCAGCGCCCGGGCCATCTTTGCTCCAATGGAGCCTCGCTGCGGGAGGGGAAGAGAGAGACAGAGAGGAAGGAGGGGGGGAGGGGGGGAGAAGCAGATGGGCGCCCCTCCTGTGTGCCCTGGCCGGGAATCGAACCCGGGACTCCTGCACGCCAGGCCAACACTCTACCACTGAGCCAACCTGCCAGGGCCGGGAACCACATTCTTACACGACAACAATGGTGCGACAAGGAGCAGCTATCCCCTTAGGGGGTGCTTCCACGTGCCGCCTCCTCACCACAGGTCCAGGCACCGTTTTTCACTCTGAAGATAAAACAGACAATAAACAAGTACATCCTATGTCAGGGGGTGGTAGGGTTTATCAGAGAAACAGCGTACAGGAAGGGGCAGGAGAAAGCTGGGCTGGGACGGCCACTTGATGGGGGAGGTCGTGTGTGAGCAGAGGCCTCAAGGATGCCGGGGAAAGAGCCATCTGGAGAAGGGCATTCCAGGCACAGGGCACAGCAGGTGTGGGGGCCCTGAGGCAGAAGGTCAGGGTGGCAGGAGCTGGGCGTTGAGGGCGGAGGGGGAGGCGAGGCTGGAGAAGTAGCTGAGGCTCAGACCACACAGGGCTTTGAGGGCTGGGGTAGGGATGAAGGGTTCTGCTCTGAGTCAGATGGAAAGCCTTAGTCTGGACTCTTACTTTGCAGTTTAGCAACTGCAGTGAAAGGAGGGCACCTATTTCCAGAGTCCCGCCGAGGGCCAGGTCTCAGTCACGGTGGTCTTCCTTGTGCTGTGTGTTGCAGGGGACAGTAAGGCTCCATTTGAATGATACTGGCTTTGTTTAAGTATCAGGGAATGAAACAATGTACATTTTTTCCTATTATTGAGATACCTTTTCCCCCTGATAATGCATGATCAATATAAAAAAAATTCAAATGATACAAAGCAAATCAAAGTCCTCCCATAACCTCACTGCCCCAGAGAGCATTACTGTGACTCAGCACGTGAGCAGCCCACCGACAAAAAATCGCACATGCCATTGTGTCCAAGAGGAGATGGTTGTCTGAAATGCTCGGGTCCCGTTCCCAGTGGGTGGTATTTCCCAGGGTCAGCTATCTTATCGGCCCCTCGCAGCATGACCGGTGACAGGGAGACCTGAGCACTCTGGCATCTGGAGTGTCTTCTCCGAGTCTTCCCGCTGTGTGGATCCTGGAGTGGGGTGAATTGGATATCTGTCCACAATTGCAATTTAGTGTTTTAAAGTTTTTGTTACTTGCTGATAGATATAAACAACTTAGATACCTGTGATAACCCCTGTGTCACCAGCAGGTCTGCTACATATGGAGTGTTGTGGCTCATGTTGGCTCACCCACCTGTTGATAATCAGTGGGTTTAGGCCGTTGTGCCATTGTTGGCTGAGGACACCCAGTGAAGCAGCCCCCCACTTTGTCCCCAGTGGAGCTCCTTGGCAGGTCCCTTCAGTAGTCATTAATTTCAAGGGTAAGACTTGAAAAAACGGGATCATTTTTAGGGCAGGGCAGTTCCATTGCTTGGTGCTTATGCTTCAGATTACCAGATAAATAACTTTTGAGTGAGTGCCTTTTTCTCTTTTCTTTTCTTTTTGTTTTTTGTATTTTTCTTAAATGAGAAGCGAGGAGGCAGAGGAATAGACCTCCCCCCCCCCTTTGCGCTGGACTGGGATCCACCCAGCATGCCCACTAGGGGGCGATGCTCTGCCCATCTGGGACTTTGCTCTGTTGCAACTGGAGCCATTCTAGCGCCTGAGGTGGAGGCCATGGAACCATCCTCAGCGCCCGGGCCATCTTTGCTCCAATGGAGCCTTGGCTGCAGGAGGGGAAGAGAGAGACAGAGAGGAAGGAGAGGGGGAGAAGCAGATGGGCGCTTCTCCTGTGTGCCCTGGCTGGGAATCAAACCCAGGACATCCACACGCTGGGCCACTGAGCCAACTGGCCAGGGCCTCTCTTTACTTTTTATTGTTATTTTCACATAAGTGGGATTATACCATTCATACTGTTTGGTAATCCCACTTTTTTTACTCAACGTGTGTGGCCATCTCTCAGCACTGCCCTTCCCTTAGCTCAGGGCCCTGTTTTGGGCTCTGGTGGCCCACTTAGTGTGTCCCTGCAGTGGCGTTGATAAAGCAGGAGGACTGTGGTCACATCAGCCGTGGGAGCAAGAGCAGGAAACAGCTCAGTGGGGAGAGGGATGGGGGCGTGGAGACAATGGAATGAGGGCCCAGCGTGTCTCTGGGGACACAAGTTGCTTTTCTCTTCTCTTCTTGTCCCTAGGATTCCAAGTCTCCCGCCAGCACCACACCCCGTGATTTTAACTCCTCCCTTCAGAGCACTCATGGACATCCCGACCCTCCAAGCAGTATGGACAAAGCAAAGATCCTCTTAACTATTCAGGATGTAACGGTAAGACCCATTTCTGCACCACAGCCAGGAGGGGCCAGGGTCCTTCCCATGGCCAAGCAGCTGGGCCCTGGGAGGGGCCCCACGAGAGAGTCTGGGTTTATACTCGGGGAAACTTCGGACAACAGGATCCGGCTTTAACAAAAAGCCTCGGACCAACCCACCAGGATCTTTAAAATAACACACAAGAGAGTTGGTTCAATGACGTTATTTGTATTTACTTATTTTGTTTTTGATATAAAACATAGATTTCTTTTTTAAAAATTTATTTTTCAATTACAGTTTGTTTTATTATTCATACACTATAATTTTGTGTTCATTTCCGGTGTACAGCACGGTGGTTACACAATCATATACTCTACAAAGTGTCCCCCCGATATTTCCGGTACCCACCTGGCTCCGTACACAGTGGTTCCAGTATTATTGACTATCGTCCCTGGGTCCCCAGGCTGAACTTTACATCCCCGTGACTCTTCTGTTGCTACCTATTTGTACTTCCTCATCCCCTCCCCTTTTCCACCCAGCCCCCCAATGCTCCTTCCCCTCTGTCAACCACCAGCCAAGTGTTCTCTGTGTCTATGAGTCTGTTTCAACTGGGTGTTTGTTCATTTACATTGTTCTTTAGAGTCCACACAGAAATGGAATCTGTGGTATTTGTCTTTGACTGACTGACTTCTCTCTCTTAGCCTGATACCTCCTAGGTCCATCCATACTGTTTGCAAACGATAAGATTTTATTCTTTTCTTTTTGGCTGAGTAGCATTCCCTTGTATAGGTGTACCACAACTCTTTGATCCGCTTGTCTGTCAGCACTTGCGTTGCTTCCGTATCTTGTCTATTATAAATAACGCTGCATTGCATATATTCTTTCAAATTAGCGTTTTGGGTTTTTTGGGATATATTCCCAGGGGAGAAACTGCAGGATTATAAGACAGTTCCTTTTTTAATTTCTTGAGGAATCTCCATACTGCTGTCCACGGTGGCTGCGCCAGTCTGCATTCCCACCAGCAGTGCCGGAGGGTTCCCTTTTCTCCACACCCTTGCTGGTGCTGGTTTATTGGATGATGAAAACCATTCTGACAGGTGTGAGGTGATATCTCATTGTGATTTTTGCATCTGATGAGGAGTGATGTTGAACATCTTTTCATATGTCTGTTGGCGATTTGTTTGTCTTCTCTGGAGAAGTGTCTATTCAGGTCTTCTGCCCATTTTTTAAATTGGATTGTTTAGTTTTTAGGTGTTCAGTTATATGAGTTCTTTATAAATTTTGGATATTAACCACTTTGAGATGTATTGGCAAATACCTTCCTCTGTTCAGTCGGTTGTCTGTTTTATTGATGGTTTTTTTCTTTGCTGTACAAAATATTTTTAGTTTTATATAGTTTCATTTGTTTATTTTTGTTTCCCTTGCCCAAGGAGATAGAGTAATAAAAATATTGCTAAGAGAAATAATGACATTATTTAAAAAAAAATAATAGTAGTAGCCCTGGGTAGGTAGCTCAATTGGTTAGAGCAGTGGTCCCCAACCCTCGGGCCGCAGACCGGTACCGGTCTGTGGGCCATTTGGTACCGATCCGCAGAGAAAGGATAAATAACTTACATTATTTCTGTTTTATTTATATTTAAGTCTGAAAGATGTTTTATTTTTAAAAAATGACCAGATTCCCTCTGTTAAATCTGTCTAAGACTCACTCTTGACGCTTGTCTCGGTCACGTGATACATTTATCCATCCCACCCTAAAGGCCAGTCCATGAAAGTATTTTCTGACATTAAACCGGTCCATGGCCCAAAAAAGGTTGGGGACCACTGGGTTAGAGCATTAATCCTATACACCACGGTTGTGGATTTTATCCCCATATGACCATCAGTCAATGAGTGCATAAATGGTGGAGCAACAGGTTGATGTTTATCTCTCTCCTCTCTAAAATCTATCAATTAAAAATATTTTAAAAATAATAGTAAAGACTCACATTAAATGGGCACTTACTAAGTGCCGAGCACTATATTGGGTGTATAACATCCATCACTCATTAACCCTGTGAGTTAAGTGCTAGGTATTTTATTTTATTTTATTTATCTATGAATTAAATAGTTTCTATTGATCTGAGATAGAGAGAGAGAGAGAGAGAGAGAGGAAAGAGGGTCCTAGGTTTGAGCTTGAGCGTGAGTTCATTCGACTTGAGCACAGGGTCTCTGGCTTGAGCGTGGGATCATAGACATGACCCCATGGTCACTGGCTTGAGCCCAGAGGTCACCTGGCTTGAAGCCCAGGGTCACTGGCTTGAGCCCAAGGTTGCTGGCTTGAGCAAGGGGTCACTCATTCTGCTGTAGCCCCCCACCCTGGTCAAGGCACATATGAGAAAGCTATCAATGAACAGCTAAGGTGCTGCAATGAAGAATTGATGCTTCTCATCTCTCTCCCTTCCTGTCTGTCTGACTCTCTCTGTCAAAAAAACAAAAGAGAAGGGGAGATGGGGGAACAGAGAGAGAGAGAAAGAAAGAAACATGGACCCGTTTTCTTCAGCTGTTCCATTGACTTGTGCACTCACCGATTGCTTCTCATGTGCCCTGACCAGGGGGGTTGGACCTGTGACCTCTGGCATGCTGGGATGACGCTTTATCCTCTGAACCAGCCAGCCAGGGCAAGCGCGAGGTATTTTCATTCCGTTTTATAGCTTGAGGAGACTTGAGTTGTAGAAAAATGATGTTGCTTGCCCAGGTCTCAAGAAAAGCCCAGACTGGAAACCCAGACCCCGTGACGCCTGTTCCTGGGGGTTAACAAGCTGGCGGTGGCACTGGCCTAGTTTTGCTTCCGAAAGTGCCCACCTCTCCACAGGGGCACGGTCTGTGGTGAACATGATTGATCTGCTGCCAGGGAGCAAGGCGTTCGGAGGTGACCATCCGTCAGGTATGCTTACCCGTTCTGCACGGTGACCAAGAAGCCCTGTCCGGCCACGCTCTCCCCTGTGACCTCGTCTCCGACAGTATTGATGAAACATGTGTTTTTGGAAATGAAACTCAGTGAGGAAACAACCAGACAGACCCAAATTGAGGGACAGTCTACGGAACAGCTGGCCTGGGGCCCTCAAGCATGGCAGTGGCGTGAGGGACGGGAGGGCAGCTCCGGACTGAAGGAGGGGAGAGGGTGTCCCCGTTGTGCCATGTGAGATCCTGGGGGGGGGGGAGTTGTAATAAATTTAAAGATAGTTTTTGGAAATCCAGAAAAATGGAAAATGAACTATTATATTGGGTAATACTATTTGTATTGATGTTAAATCCCCCAAATTTGGTAGTGATACTGTGCTTCTGTAAAGGGAGGTTCTTGTTCTCAGGAGACCCAGGCTGAAGTGTGCAGGCACGAGGGGTCGTGATGTCCACATCGATGGACACATGAGCCAGAGTAAAGGCTAGGTGCCGGACATACTGGGGGGGGGAGGGAAAGAAGAGGCAGAAATGGGACAAAGTGCTGACAGTTGGTGAGCGTGGGTGAAGGCATTTGGGGTATTATACTATTCTGATAACTTTTCTATGGTTTTTAAATTTTTTCAGAATAATTTATTATTATTATTACTAAGTGAGAAGTGGGGAGGCAGAGAGACAGACTCCCGCATATGCCTCAGCTGGGATCCACCCAGTAAGACCCCTACCCAGTGATGCTCTGCCCATCTAGGGCGTTGCTCCATTGCTCAGCAACCGAGCTACCTGAGACAAGGCCATGGAGCCATCCTCAGTACCCGGGACCAACTTGCTCGAGCCATTTGAGCCGTGGCTGCGGGAGGAGAAGAGAGAGAAAGAGAGAGAAGGAGAGGAGGGGGAGGGTTGGAGAAGCCGACGGTCGCTTCTACTGTGGGCCCTGACTGGGACTCGAACCCGGGACATCCACATGCCAGGCTTACGCTCTACCGCTGAGCCAACCGACCAGGGCCGGGTATTTGTTTAAAATGCATATTTTCAGTCTAATTTTTAAGCTACCAGAATTGGTACACAGGAGGTTGCACACTTTTTAACAGAAGAATTCCTGGAGATTCTGAACGAGAAGGCCTGAAGAGTGGAGCCCACTCCAAACGGAAGGAAAGTTCTGGAGATATTTTGGACTTTGTGTCCTGGATTTGGGGACTATAAAAGATATTTAAAGATTCAAGGTTAAAATCTCATCCGCGCCAATTTATTGTTACAATTCAAGGTAACTATAAAGTAAAAAACAAAACCACATAAATCCACAGAGGTTCACAAAAACTAGAAAGGGATGGGAGGGACTTCTGCCCTTGTCTTTAAAATCGTATCCTGTGTTTCTGGGAACTCGAGTGGGAAAGGCCACTTGAAAAAAAACAGTAAATGAAAGATGCAAAAGCATAATCGCTGTAGACGGCATCGCCTGTATTACAACTCAGTGCTTCCAGATATTGGCTGCTAGCGTCAAGAAAAAATTAAACTATATTCAACATACTCTTTTTGAGAAGACAAGGAAATCTTATATCTTAGAAGATTTTCATAGAACGTTATTTTATTTAGGTTTTTTTACTAAAGATGTGAATTTTAGATAAATAGAAAATTAATTTTGTGTTATATTAAGACATTATTAAATCAAGGAATTAAATATGAACCTTTTTTTTTTACTTTGGTAACATTAAAAATACATTTATTTTCCTTTTTTTTTTTTAAAAAAAAATTTAATTTATTGATTTTAGAGAGAGAGGAAGGGAGAGAGATAAACACAGGAACATCGATCCGCTCCTGTATGTGCCCTGACCGGGGACTGAACCGGCAACCTCTGTACTTTGGGACGATGCTCTACCCAACCGACCTATCTGGCCAGGGCAAAAATATATTTCAACTGAGAAATAAACAATCCCAAGAAAATAGAGACATGTAGGAGAGGAGTCTTACTAGGTATGACTTGAAACAATGATGCTCCAATTCAAGATAAGGGTAGAAACATAGTGATGAACGGGAGAGACCGTGGCCCAGAGGGGAGGCCCCGCCCAGAGAGGAGGGCCCCGCCCACGGCTGCAAGGACGGGCTTCAGCTCACACGTTTCTTTTTTTTTTTTTTTTTTTAAAGATTTTATTTATTCAATTTTCAGAGAGGAGAGAGAGAGAAAGAGAGAGAGAAAGGGAGGAGCAGGAAGCATCAACTCCCATATGTGCCTTGACCAGGCAAGCCCAGGGTATCGAACAGGCGACCTCAACATTCCAGGTTGAAGCTTTATCCCACTGCACCACCACCGGTCAGGCAACACACACGTTTTGTTGTTTGGGCTGGTGGTGTGCTGTGGTCATCATTGTTCCTGTTTTATTTTGCATCAAAAAACTTCATTGGAACCTGCTCTCCGCCCCTCCCCCGTGTGTCCTGGTCCCCACCTTTCTCTGTTGGTGACTCTGAAGGCCATGTTGCCGTTTTACACTATATTACATCTTCTGAAGGCGTTGGAGCTGTGACTTCTGTCTCAGGGAGTAAAAAGAACAAGTGACTGAGACTCAGCAAGCTCGGAGCAGGGAGTCTGGGCTTTTCCATCCACTGCTGGGGCCATGGCTAAGGCACACTTTCGGCATCCCCACATCCTCCCCTTTGATAAGAAGGGGGTAGATTAGCTATTTCCTGTGCTTGACAGCCCTGAAGTTGTAAATCGTAGGTTGAGTGTACAGGAAAACCCTCTTTCTGATGACAAAATCGGTAGGAATAGAAGATACATAATAGTCCATGGAGCCCCCACTCACCTAATGACTCGTCGGTCGTTTGCGAGTTCCATAGTTAGGGCTGGACAGACCTCTTCTCCACCCTGGATCTGAGCTTCATATTGGCGAGGTGCGTGCTGTCTTCCCGGCTGCTGTGTCTCCGGTTCTTAAAAAAGTGCCTGGCGTAGAGTTAGTTTGCAAATAAATCTCTGTTAAGCAGTGAATTGAATAATTGATTGAGTGAATCGATGGGCGCGGGCGCGGTATCGATGTGGACTTGGCACCCCGGGCAGCCCACACAGCTGAGTTCAGTCATCATGTCACTGAGCTATAATTACAGTGACAGTATTTTCCAAACTGTGAATCAGGAAACACAATCTGACAGGGAAGTTTTTGGCTGCTCGGCGTAGAAGAATCAGTCTGAGAGATGGAGTTAGGACCCTGGAATATTGGGGTTGCTGGCACATGGTTCCAATCAAAATGACTATTTTCAGTGACATGAGCAAGGCAGGTGGGATAAAAGCACAGCCCTTGGCATGGGGGGGGGGGTGTAGGGGAGGCTTGACACAGCTCGGCTGACTGTCCCCAGGGGGGGTACAGGGCAAAGTGGCTCCAGGCTTTCCAGGTCTAACAGAAGCCAGGTGTCTGGGTTTCTTTGTGTTTAATTTCTCCCCCCTTTTTTATGTTGGTAACTAATTTACAATTTTCTATGAACCAAACATAGAAAATGGCCAGATTTGGCTTTCAGCCCAACAGCTTGGAACTTCTGGTTCAGACAATGAAGGTTTGTCAGCTCCTGACGAGAGAGGAGGAGGAGGACGCCTCCCTCCTTCCCGGTGGCACCTGCGTTAGCCCCTCCGTGCCCAGGAACCCCCGAGGGTGTGGCGCCCGGAATGCACCCAGAGATGCCCCGTTGGACAGCTCAGATTAAAGGACAGCCTGGCTGATGGCGTCCGGGGGACCCCGGGCAAGTGAGTCGGACGGCACAGGGCCGGCCGAGCAGGACTCATTCAGTGACGCGCATGAATGGTTCACGTGGAACGGTGCTGAGCAGGCGCCGGATGCCCGGGAACGGCAGGTCCAGAGGGAGAGACGCCCTTTCCCCCAGCAGGGCATTTCTGTGGGTGAGGACACCGGGTGGTATCCGACTTACTACAGCGTCGCTGTCTTTCCTCTCTTTAAGTGAGAGGAGAGGAGATAGTGAGACAGACTCCTGCATGCGCCCCAAGCGGGATTCACCTGGCAGCCCCGTCCAGGGCCGATGCTCGAATCAATCGAGCCACGGGCTGTGAGAGAGGAAGAGAGAGAGAAGGGGGAGAGGGAGGGGAAGAGAAACTGATGGTCGCTTCTCCTGTGTGGCCTGGGCTGGGATCAAACCCGAACGTCTGCACCCAACACTCTATCCACTGAGCCAGCCGGCCAGGGCCCTGTGGTATCTTTTTCAATCCTAATAAAAATAAAGAATGACCTCCGAATCAATATTGGAATAATGTCTTTTTTTCCCTTGCATTTCTTCATAGAATGTCTTAAGTAGTTTTACATTTTTTAAAATCATCTTATATAACATCTAATCCGTGAGTGCTTTCGCCTTAGGAAAGATTCGGACAATTCAGAGGTAAGCTGGGTAGAATGCAAACACCTCTCTCCATGTACCCAGCCTAACTGCTCGGCTTCGAGTTTCTTTGAGCACGTGGACTTTATTTATTTTGTCATTCATTCATTCCTTTATTATTTTTTATTTCATTTAATTTTTACTTTTGTCTCGATTCCTTCTGTGAACTTTTTGTTTTAATTTATTGCTTTTGATTCTACCCCACCCCCACCACGTATTCTGGCTTCTTTAGTTAAATGTTAAATTTTTTTTATTGATTGGTTTTAGAGAGAGATGGAGAGGGAGGGGAGAGAGAGAGAGAGAGAAAGAGTGAAATACTGATTTGTTTGCTTACCTGTGTTGATCCTTGTCTGAGTCCTGGCAGGAGATCAAAGCCTCAACCTTTGCACACGGGGACAGTGCTCTAACCAAGGGACAGTGCTCTAACCAGGCTCGCTTCCCCACCAGGGCTTTAAGTTAAATGTTTAATTCATTTATATTCAGTCTTGTTTTCTGATATACCAATGTTAAGACTGAAAATTTTCCTCTGAACACTGCTTTGTCCTTATCCCACTATGTATGTGGTGTTTTCATTGTAATTTATTCTAATTAGTTTGTGACTTTAGTTTTTCCCCCTCTGTGTTTATTTAGAAGAGTTTTTTGTTTTGTTTTGTTTTTTATAAGTGTTCTGGGGGAGGGGTCTATTTTTGGTTTTTTTTGCTATCCCTTTCTGTTCATTTCTAATTTTCCTACATTTGATCAGTGAATGGTTTGTTTGGTTTCTGTTTCTTGGACATTTCTTTTCTTTCTAGCGAGAGAGAGTGACAAGGACAGACAGACAGGAAAGGAGAGATGAGAAGCATCAACTTTTGTTTTTGCGGCACCTTAGTTGTTCATTGATTGTTTCTCATATATGCCTTGATGGGAGGGGGGGGGGCTCCAGCTGAGCCAGTGACCCCTTGTTCCAGCCAGCAACCTTTGGGTTCAAGCCAGTGACCTTGGGCTTCAAGCCAGCGACCTTTGGGCTCAAGCCAGTGACCTTTGGATTCAAGCCAGCAACCTTTCGGTTCAAGCCGGTGACCTTGGGCTTCAAGCCAGTGACCTTTGGGCTCAAGCCAGCCACCATGGGGTCATGTCTGTGACCCCATGCTCAAGCCAGCAACTGTGCGCTCAAGCCAGAGACTTTACACTCAAGCTGGTGAAGCTGTGCTCAAGCTGGCGATCTCAGGGTTTTGAACCTGGCCCTCAGCGTTCCATGTTGATGCTCTCTCCACTGTGCCACCATCTGGCTAGGTGGACATTTATGAGGTTCTGTGTGTGGTCTACCAGATCATTTTTATGAATGTTTCATGGTATTTCAAAAGAATAATAATTCTCTTTTTGCCACTAAGTTCTCAGTTTTTCTATTAAATCAAACTATTCATTGAATTATTTAACCTGGTAAATCTTAAAGCATGGTCCCAGACTACCAATATCAGAATCACCCGAGCTGCTTATTAAAAATGTGAATTCTCATACCCGTCTGAAAGATACAGAATTGGACAGAATGCTCAAGATCTGCATTTCTTTCTTTTTTTAAAATATTAATTTCTTTATTTTTAATTTATTTGGATGACACGGTCTACCAAATCATACGGGTTTTGCATAAAACACAATGACACAGACCACAGAGTGTCAGTGGAATCTGCATTTCTAATAGAGACTTCCAGGAAATTCTTATGCTCATTAGCAAACCACTGCAAGAGAGCCTACTTAATTTTTGTCTATTTAATTCAGTCAATTTCTATTACCTTGTCAATTTTCCCTCATATTTCTCTGTTTTTGCTTATATATTTCAAATCTGTTGTTGGTGCACATAGAGTCAAATGTTTTCTAATAGATACTACCTTTTATCCATATGAATATAGCAGTATCATTGTCCCATTTAAAGCACTAGGTGGGTCTTATCAATTAGCACTGGAAATTTTCATTATTGTTGTTGTTGTTGTTTTATTAGAATTGTCTTCCGTTGTGTCTGTTCTGTCCTCTGGGGCATCTGTGGGACAAATGTTGGCCGAGATCTATCTTTTCAAGCCTCTTAATTTTTCTTTCAAACCTTCTTTTTGTCTTTTTGTACTGTGTTCTTATAAAATTATTTGTTTTGATTTTCTAGCACATTTAATCACCTTTTATATCTTTCTGCTATTTCGTTGGTCTTTTTAAAAAAATGTTAACAGAAATTAAAATTTTTAAGATCTCTAGTTGTTTTTTTTTCCTGGATAAAATATGCTCTTCAATTTCTCCAGGGATATTAATTTTCTGTGTTCTAAAGTCTTCCTCTGTTTATTAAACTCTCTTTCCTCGGGTATTAGTTCTTTTATTAATTAAATTTGGTGGCTGTCATTCAGGGTGTTGATTTTTCCCAAATGTATGCTCCTTCTGTTTGATGTAGCCCAGCCCTGGTGATTGTGGCGTGGGGCACAGCGTGCTCCCCGAAGCCGTGCACCTTATCTTTCCTTCCAGGTGTGGGGCTCTGAGCCTGCCTCAGGGGCAGGGGCCTCCTGGAAGAGGCATTATCCCGTTTTCTGGCTCAGTACCCATGTTCCCAGCTTCAGCCTGTGGGTGAGCACCTCTGGACTTAATGCAGCTGAGGAGCAGCTGGCAGCTTTTTGTGTGTGTGTGTGTGTGTGTGACACAGACGGAGACAGACAGAAGGGGAGATGGGGACAGACAGGCAAGAAGGGAGAGAGATGAGAAAAGCATGAATTCTTTGTTGTGGCTCCTTAGTCTCCTTAGTTGTTCACTGATTGCTTTCTTATATGTGCTTTGACCTGAGGGCTACAGCAGAGCAAGTGACCCCTTGCTCAAGCCAGTGACCTTGGGTTCAAGTCAGTGACACCCCCTCCCCCAAGCTGGATGAGCCTGCGCTCAAGCCGGCAACCCTGTGCTCAAGCTGGTGAGTCCCCACTCAAGCCAGATGAGCCCGCGCTCAAGCTGGCGACCTCGGGGTTTCAAACCTGGGTCCTCCATGTCCCAGTCCAATGCTCTGTCCACTGTGCCGCTGCCTGGTCAGGTGAGACCAGCAGCTTTAAAAGTAGCCCCAAGGCCCTGGCCGGTTGGCTCAGCGGTAGAGCGTCGGCCTAGCGTGCGGAGGACCCGGGTTCGATTCCCGGCCAGTGCACACAGGAGAAGCGCCCATTTGCTTCTCCACCCCTCTGCCGCGCTTTCCCTCTCTGTCTCTCTCTTCCCCTCCCGCAGCCAAGGCTCCATTGGAGCAAAGATGGCCCGGGCGCTGGGGATGGCTCTGTGGCCTCTGCCCCAGGCGCTAGAGTGGCTCTGGTCGCGACATGGCGACGCCCAGGATGGGCAGAGCATCGCCCCCTGGTGGGCAGAGCGTCGCCCCTGGTGGGCGTGCCGGGTGGATCCTGGTCGGGCGCATGCGGGAGTCTGTCTGACTGTCTCTCCCTGTTTCCAGCTTCAGAAAAATGAAAAAAAAAAAAAAAAAAAGTAGCCCCAAGGAGGGTCGTGGTGGGGTAGCTCAGGTGGTTAGAGCATCATCCCCATGCTCCAGTGCTGTGAGTTCAATCCCTGGTTGGGGCACATCCGTGAGTCAACCAATAAATGCATAAATAGATGGAACAACAAATTGCTGTTTCTTTCTCTTTCCTGCTTCCTCTTTCTCTCTAAAAATCAATAACTTTTTAAAAAAGTAGCCCAATGAGTGCCTCAGGGCTTTTTCTCACTCCACCTTGACTCCTGGACACACACACACACACACACACACCACTCCTTCTATGGACAGTTTTAATCCTCACATTTAGGTCTGTGGTTTCCTCTGCTTTTCGTTCTTCAAAGAGATGATCTCTGCTCTCTGTCTTTCAGAATTCCTCAGAATGTCGACTCTGCCTGCAGCATTCTTTATCCCCTGGCCTCTACCCCGCAGTCCCTGTTCCATTTCCTGCAGCCAGCCCCTGCTTTGGGCGGGCTCAGGAGAGGCACCCCGGAGCCACACAGCGGGGCACTGGGCTGGTGGCCCCTGCTCTGGGCGGGCTCAGGCGAGGCACCACGGGGCCACACAGCGGGGCACTGGGCTGGTGGCCCCTGTTCTGGGCGGGCTCAGGCGAGGCACCACGGGGCCACACAGCGGGGCACTGGGCTGGTGGCCCCTGCTCTGGGTGGGCTCAGGCGAGGCACCCCGGGGCCACACAGCGAGGCACCACAGGGCCACACGGCGGGGCACTGGGCTGGTGGCCCCTGTTCTGGGCGGGCTCAGGCGAGGCACCACGGGGCCACACAGCGGGGCTCTGGGCAGGCGGCCCCTGCTCTGGGCGGGCTCAGGCGAGACCCCCCAGGGCCACACAGCGGGGCTCTGGGCTGGCGGCCCCTGCTCTGGGCGGGCTCAGGCGAGGCCCCCCGGGGCCACACAGCGGGGCTCTGGGCTGGCGGCCCCTGCTCTGGGCGGGCTCAGGCGAGGCACCCCGGGGCCACACAGAGGGGCTCTGGGCCGGTGGCCCCTTCTCTGGGCAGACTCAGGCGAGGTACCACGGGGCCACACAGCAGGGCGCTGGGCTGGTGGCCCCTTCTCTGGGTGGGCTCAGGCGAGGCACCACGGGGCCACACAGCGGGGCACTGGGCTGGTGGCCCCTGTTCTGGGCAGACTCAGGCGAGGCACCCCGGGGCCACGCAGTGGGGCACTGGGCTGGTGGCCCCTGTTCTGGGCAGACTCAGGCGAGGCACCCCGGGGCCACGCAGTGGGGCACTGGGCTGGTGGCCCCTGCTCTGGGCGGGCTCAGGCGAGGCACCACGGGGCCACACAGCGGGGCACTGGGCTGGTGGCCCCTGCTCTGGGCGGGCTCAGGCGAGGCACCACGGGGCCACACAGCGGGGCACTGGGCTGGTGGCCCCTGTTCTGGGCGGGCTCAGGCGAGGCACCACGGGGCCACACAGCGGGGCACTGGGCTGGTGGCCCTGCTCTGGGCGGGCTCAGGCGAGGCACCACGGGACCACACAGCGGGGCACTGGGCTGGTGGCCCCTGCTCTGGGCGGGCTCAGGAGAGGCACCACGGGGCCACGCAGTGGGGCACTAGGCTGGTGGCCCCTGCTCTGGGCGGGCTCAGGAGAGGCACCCCGGGGCCACAGAGCGGGGCACTGGGCAGGCAGCCCCCCAGCCCCGCCCCCACCGAGCCTCTGCTTCCTGTGCTCCTGCCCCTGCTCTCACTCCACTCCCTCCCCAAGACAAGGATGTTCTCCTTCATAATGATGGCTGTTAGCGGTTGCTCCGGGTACTTCATAAATAAATTTAGCTTTTTAAAAAAATGGATTTGAGCCTGACTAGGCGGTGACGCAGTGTATAGAGCGTTGGACTGGGATACGGAGGACCCAGGTTCGAGACCCCAAGGTTGCTAGCTTGAGCACAGGCTCATCTGGTTTGAGCAAAGCTTACCAGCTTGGACCCAAGGTCGCTGGCTCAAGCAAGGGGTTACTTGGTCTGCTGAAGGCCCACGGTCAAGGCACATATGAGAAAGCAATCAATGAACAACTAAGGTGTTGCAACGAAAAACTTGATGATTGATGTTTCTCATCTCTCTCTGTTCCTGTCTGTCCTTGTCTATCCCTCTCTCTGACTTTTTCTCTGTCTCTGTAAAAAAAATAAATAAATAAATAAAAAGAAAAAGAATAAAAAAATGGATTTGGGCCCTGGCTGGTTGGCTCAGTGGATTGAACTGAGCGTGTGGACGTCCTGGGTTCGATCCCCGGTCAGGGCACACAGGAGAAGTGACCATCTGCTTCCCTCCCCCTCCCTCTCCCCCTTCTCTCTTTCTTCCTCTCTCGCAGCCAGTGGCTTGATTGGTTATAGTGTGGGCCCTGGGTGCTGAGGATAGCTCGGTTGATTCGAGCATCGGCTCCAGACTGGCATTGCTGGGTGAATCCTGGTCAGGGCTCACACAGTAATCTGTCTGTCCCCCCTCCTCTCACTTAAAAACATAATAAAATAAACAAAAATTTAAAAAAATTGATTTTAGAGAGAGGGAGGGAAGAGAGAGAGACACACACACACAGAGAGAAACATCAACTTGTTGTTCCACTTACTTATGTGTTCCTTGGTGGACTCTTGTATGTGCCCGACCAGGGTGGCACCTGCAGCCTTGGCATATTGGGGTGACACTCGAACCACCGAGCTACCTACTTGGCCAGGGCAATACATTTAACTTTGAATGAAAATTAGTAAAAAAAAAGAAAATCCAAGGTTGAATGGGACCAGAAAGAAAAAAATTAGAAAACTAAAAACATTACCCAGGTATTTGAAGCACGTGTAGAACTCAAATTTTCCTAACCGTAGTTCCATCAGAATCGGTGTAGGGGAATGTGATTTTTAAAGTCCACAGTGTGGATCTTAAAGTCAGGGCTCAAGTTACTCTCTTCTGGGAAGTCTGTGGTCCCGGGGCCACCAGGCTCGATGCGGAGGCCGGCACGCACTAGGTTTGGGTTCTCGATGCTTGTTTCACTTGTAACCACCTCTAGAACGGCCGTCTGTATTGTGAGATGACAAATTCCACGAGAACAAGGACTCCGTCTTTCTTGTTCATTACCCTGTCCTAACACGTAGCAGTCAGACCTGCTAATGGGGACAAATACATTCAGCAACAAGTAGCTGTTGACTAATGAGTGAAGGAAAAGGAGAAGTTAGTCGAGAGCCCCTCAGTGCAGGGAAGAAGCCCCGTCTGGGCCGGGCAGGTTCATGCAAACGTGTGAAACGGCTCATGGACGGCCGTGGGAGCTGGTGGGAACCACCGCAGCCGACAGTGCGCGCTGGGCGGACGGCGTTCCAACCCCAGTTTTATAAAACTGCCAACCAGATTGGAGACGTCACCGGGGCTTGGCAGGGAAGAGGGGTGTTGGCTGCAGGCCAGTGACTTCTGCCCTAGACGCCACGGCTTCCTCTTGAGGACTGTCTCAAAGCCTCCATGGCGGCCTCGGGGGCTGAACATCTGAGCTCCCTGTAGGCAAGATCAGGAGGATCTGAGAAATAAAGAAGACGTGCTGTCATCTCGCTTTCAAATTTGCTGTAGAAACAAGACCTCTGTAAAAGCAATCAGGAAACACTAATTCATAGCAATTATCTCATTGTATCCCTTCAACAACCTTGTCAGCTTGTCAGAGCACATTTTCCCACAGTGGGGGTGGGGCTTGGGCTTCGTAACTTGTTTGGAGACAGAGAACAGCCAGAGTGGGCCCAAAACCGGGCCCGGAACTTACACCGAGCTGTTCCCCTGTCTAAGGGTAGTCAGCGGTTCAACGCTTCATCTACTAACACTTAGCACACACCTCAGCCTGGTTGATGGCCTCAAGGCGGCTTGGTGTCCAGAGCTCTTGCTGGCAGGTCTCCTCGGTGCCATGCAAGCCCATGGACGGTCACTGAGCCCCTGACTCCTTCCTTCCCGCTCTGGGGACCACTTGCGTCCAGCGTGTGCCCAAGGCAAAGAGCCCGGACTTCGGAGTCAGACAGTCATTCATCCGTCCACACTGGCTCTGCTGTTGCTAGCACTGTGGCCTGAAGCTGGTCCTCAGGTGCCCTGGGCCTGTGAGATCAGGACACCCATGTAGGGGGCGGTGAGAGGCCGCAGTGGGATAGGTGAGTAGAGAGGCTGGTTGGTTACTGGCAGCTGCTGCTGTTGATGTTATAGTTATTATTGCTCTTGTACTGTCGCAAACACGGTTTTGTGGTTGTCCCGGTTCGCTCTTTTCCTAGCCCAGCAGAAGGAGGGGGATCAGGCCTGTAAGGCTCTAATCCACTGACCAGCAAGCCGCACTGCACTGTAGTCAGCGGTCCGGTGTGCATCCCTCCCTCCTGGGCCCCCTCCCGGCCCGGCCCTGCGGCGAGGAGGCCGATTTGCATGCAGTCCAGTCTCCGTTCTCCACCAGCCAGGGTTCTGACTGGGCTCCGCACAGAGGGCTTTCTGTGGAAAGGGCTTTAACTTAACATTTTATTTTATTTTATTTTCATTTGTGTGTGTGTCTGTGTGTATGTGTGTGTGTGTGTGTGTGTGTGTTTCTGAAGTTGGAAACGGGAAGGCAGTCAGATCAGACAGACTCCCGCATGCGCCCAACTGGGATCCACCCGGCATGCCCACCAGGGGGCGATGCTCTGCCCACCAGGGGGCGTCGCTCTGTTGCAACCAGAGCCATTCTAGTGCCTGAGGCAGAGGCCATGGAGCCATCCCCAGCACCCAGGCCAACTTTGCTCCAATGGAGCCTCGGCTGCAGGAGGGGAAGAGAGAGATAGAGAGGAAGGGGTGGAGAAGCAGATGGGCGCTTTTCCTGTGTGCCCTGGCCGGGAATCGAACCCGGTACTCCTGCACACCAGGCCGACTCTCTACCACTGAGCCAACTGGCCAGGGCCTAACTTAACATTTTAAACACTGAACATTGAAAATTGCATATAACAAGGCTGTAAAGCAAAGATATAAAGTTAGTTTTCGCAGAGAAATTGCTGGATGACAGCTTCAGAAGCAGCCGGGAGGGGCCCCAGAGTGGCACCGCTTTAAAAGTATTGGCAGGCAGGTTGGCTTTCAAGGCGGTCCCCCCCCACCCCCCCACCCCCCCGCAGGTCCCGGTCCTCATCTTTCCAGACGGAAAGGTTTTGAATGGCTTTCTCCAGGGAGTGTTGCTACTTAGTTCATCCCCCTTTCGCCCTTGGAACAGATGGTTTCAGATCACAGGGGCCTGAAAGGGGCAGAGGTTACGGGGCGTGGCTCATCCAGTACGAGCAAATGTATTCTTCTTTTGTGAGGAAGATACCAGCCATGCAGAGTTCAGGCTTCTTTTTACTATATTTTGTGTAATACAATTACGGCATTTAAATTTGTATTAATTTAACAGAAGCAAAACTAAATTGGAAAAAGAGGAATTATTTAAAATTTTCAATTTTCTTATTACAAGAGATTTTTCTTAAAATTAAAAAAAAAATCTCATCAGTTTAACAAATTAGGAAAGAAGGATTAAGGGGTCAGAGCGACCATCTTTTTAAACTTGACGTTTCCGTTGAAGGTGGATTTGGATTGGCTCGCTGGTTTGGGAAATGAGGCCGAGCGCCAGGCCGCCTGCCCTCGTCTGGGTTTGTCAGCCGGGCTGAGGGCGTGGGGCGCAAACATCGCCTTCTGCTGTGCAACCTGAAAGTGCTCTGTGACCTGGTCTGCGCTCAGTCTCTGAGTGGCTGCAGCGCTCACCAGATCTGCTGCCACCGCTCCTCCCGGTCCGTGTTCTTTATTGTGACTTCACTCTCCAGCCTCTGTATTTTGTCATCTGGGAGTTTTTTCTAAGGATTCCTGGGTGTTTTATTCCCTGAGTTTCTTCTTGATGTTTTTAAGTCTGGACCACTTGAGTGGGTGCAGTACATTAGACCAGGGGTCCCCAAACTATGGCCTGTGGGCCGCATGCAGCCCCCTGAGGCCATTTATCCGGCCCCCCGCCGCACTTCTGGAAGGGACACCTCTTTCATTGGTGGTCAGTGAGAGGAGCACATTGGCCATCTCATTAGCCAAAAGCAGGCCCATAGTTCTCATTGAAATACTGGTCAGTTTGTTGATTTAAATTTACTTGTTCTTTATTTTAAATATTGTATTTGTTCCCGTTTTGTTTTTTTACTTTAAAATAAGATATGTGCAGTGTGCATAGGGATTTGTTCATAGTTTTTTTTATAGTCCAGCCCTCCACCGGTCTGAGGGACAGTGAACTGGCCCCCTGTGTAAAAAGTTTGGGGACTCCTGCGTTAGACAGACGCTGCTCTGCTGTCTGCTGGGGTCGAGTGCTGCTGCTCCCCTCTTTCTGAGTCACGCCATTGGGGACAAGATGTGTTTCAGGGCTGGGGGTCCAGGTCCTTCCCACCACTGCTCCTCCCATTACTGTGGGGAATTTATTTATTTGCAGGAGTGAGGGGCAGGATTGAAACATAAATGTAAATGTATCACTTTCTAATTACAAAATTAGGAATAGGCTTTGAAGAAAAAAGTCAGTAAAATGAAGAAGAAAAGAACATCCCTTATGTCACCCTCAGAGAGACCGTGGTCAATACATAGTTTAATGACTAATTTTCCAGAGCGTTTGTATGCACAGAAACTGATAATTATTTTTAAAATTGGGTTTATAATACATGCTCATTTTTTGACATGCTGCTTTTTCTTTCTTTTTTTTTTTTAATTTATAAAATTAAATCTAACAGGGTGACACTGGTCAACAGGAGTGTACATGGATTTGGGGCGAACATCTCCACATCATTTGGACAGCCGATTATGTTGTCTACCCATCGCCCAAAGTCAAATCATCCTCCGTCACCTTATATTTGTCCCTCTCTTTATACCCCTCCTGACAGGCTGCTTTTTACTCAAGTGTGTATCTCGCTTTTGTGTTGAGAAAGTGAACACAGTCTAGCTCGCTCTCTGCAAGGGCTGCCCAGGCTCCATCCGGGCTGGTCCAGAAAAGGACCTGTACCCCCAGCCCCGAAACACATTCTTGTCCCCAAAGGCGTGACTCGGAAAGCGGGGAGCCGCAGCACTCGACCCCGGCAGACGGCAGAGCAGCATCTGTCTAACGTACTGCACCCAGTCAAGTGGCCCAGACTTAAAAACATCAAGAGGAAACTCAGGGAATAAAACATCCATGAGCCCTTAGAAAAAACTCCCAGACGTTAGCCCCTCCTACAGGTGAACAGGGGATCGTTCTCTGTTGTAACGATGCCCCAACAGTCTTTGTATACTTAAGAGTGAGAGATAAGCATCTGGAGGGACTTGGTCTAAAGGTGTTTGTGTATATATGCAGTTAATTTCTAGTCACTCACCTCTGTCATCTCGGCCTCCAGAACACATCTCAGAGTGCCTCTCCAGTCCCCGCCTCTGCTGCCTCATGCCTCATCTAACCTGGTCACCACAGCAGCCACCACCGCTTGCCCTGTCCCATCCCGTCCCCATCCCGCCCCTGCCTCTGCCGCCGCCCCATGCTTCACCTTCCCCGGCTACGGCTACTGCAGCCGCCGCTGCTCGCCGCCCCTTTCCATCCCGGCCCCGACTCAAAATCCACTTAGCCGGCCCTGGCCGGTTGGCTCAGTGGTAGAGCGTCGGCCTGGCGTACAAAAGTCCCGGGTTCGATTCCCGGCCAGGGCACACAGGAGAAGCGCCCATCTGCTTCTCCACCCCTCCCCCTCTCCTTCCTCTCTGTCTCTCTCTTCCCCTCCCGCAGCTGAGGCTCCATTGGAGCAAAGATGGCCCGGGTGCTGGGGATGGCTCCTTGGCCTCTGCCCCAGGCGCTAGAGTGGCTCTGGTCGCGACAGAGCGACGCCCCCTGGTGGGCGTGCCGGGTGGATCCCGGTCGGGCGCATGCGGGAGTCTGTCTGACTGTCTCTCCCTGTTTCCAGCTTCAGAAAAATACAAAAAAAAAAAAAAAAAAAAAATCCACTTAGTATCCAAGCACCGTACTGATCTTTAAAGACAGAAATCAGATAATGTTCTATTTCTGCTTAGTGCCCTTCAGTGTCCTCTCGTCCATTAAACAAAGTCTAGACTCTGCCCCGAGGCCTACACAGCCCTGCCCTGGGTGACCCCTCCCCGTTTCCTGCCCTCTCTCCCCCCATCTGTGTGCCCCGCCCTCCAGCCAGTGCCACTGCTGACCTTGGCCTCTGCTGTCCCTCCTGCCGGACATGCCATGCTGTGTCCCGCAGGAAACTCACTGGGCAGCTCCTCATGCCCCGGCCTCCATCGGGCTCCCCCGGGCCCGACTCTGACCGGCCGTCCAGGCAGCCCTCCCCTTCACGGTCCTGGTCGCACCTGCAGTGCCCGTGTCTGTCTCTGTGCAGCCGCTGCCCGAGGCTTTGCCGCCTGATTTCCCACCCTGGGTCCGCCCCAGCGCAGCACCCTGAGCACGCTGGCTGCGTGCATGAAGGCGGTGACAATGGCGGTCGCCACGTCGCCCTGCCCTTTGACAGGGCCACGGCCGAATGCAAGAGACACCGTTTTATACGTGGATAATCTAGAAGGAACAGGGAGCAGTGGCAGGGGGCACAAGTGACAACTCTGCCATTTAATCACGAAAACAAGTTGCACCAGCTTAAAGGCTCTCGGCCTCCGTTCTCCAGTTTTGGGGAACTCCAAAAACGTAGTCACTTAAAATGTGGGGTTGCAACTCACCCCCAGTGCAGACCATTACTTTACTGAAAAGGTTCTGTGAGGCAGGGGTTTGTTAGCACATCTGTATGGGTGTCAGAATGCAGATGGAGGTAAGTAAGCTGAGAAGGGCCACGTCACGAAGGCCACCTCCGAGGCCTGTGGGTGCCCTCTGCCACTACCCATCACTGACGTAAAACAGTCATTTAGAAAACGTTTGTCGCCCTGGCCGGTTGGCTCAGCGGTAGAGCGTCGGCCTAGCGTGCGGAGGACCCGGGTTCGATTCTGGCCAGGGCACATAGGAGAAGCGCCCATTTGCTTCTCCACCCCTCCGCTGCGCCTTCCTCTCTGTCTCTCTCTTCCCCTTCCGCAGCCAAGGCTCCATTGGAGCAAAGATGGCCCGGGCGCTGGGGATGGCTCTGTGGCCTCTGCCCCAGGCGCTAGAGTGGCTCTGGTCGCAACATGGCGACGCCCAGGATGGGCAGAGCATCGCCCCCTGGTGGGCAGAGCGTCGCCCCTGGTGGGCGTGCCGGATGGATCCCGGTCGGGCGCATGCGGGAGTCTGTCTGACTGTCTCTCCCTGTTTCCAGCTTCAGAAAAATGAAAAAACAAACAAACAAAAAAAAAAAACGTTTGTCAGGTACCTACTGTACGCCGGGCAGCGTTCTGTTTGCTCACTAAATATCACAGCTGCGTGGTATCGGGCAGGATGGCAGGGAGGGAGTGTCAATGGTAGACGGCTCTGTTAGTTTCCTGTTGCCTCTTGTAACAACTTACCAGAATTTGGTGGCTTATTTTACAGTTCTGGGGGTCAGATGCAAACTCAGTTTCACCGGTCTAAATTCAAGATGTCAATAGACCTGCATTCTTTCTGGAAGCTCTAGAGGAGGACCCCTCCTCTCCTTCTTCAGAGCCAGCGGTGTCCCATCCCACCCTCTCCCTGACCTCGGTCTCCGTCCTTACCCCTTCTCTTTCTGACCCGGATCTTCTTGCCTCCCTTTGACCAAGACCCCTGTGATTACATTAGGCCCATCTGGATAATCCAGGATAATCTCCCCCGTCTCAGGATGCTTAATTTAATTACATCTGCGAAGTCCCTTCGCCATGTAAAGTGACAGTCACGGGTCCCGGGGATCAGAACATGGGCATCTTTGGGGCCATCTGTTCAGCCTCCAACAGTCCGCCCTCTGACCTCAAAGATTTATTTCCATTCTACATGCAAAATACATTGGTGCCATTTCAAATTTCCCAGAGGTCTAACCCAGGGGTCCCCAAACTACGGCCCGCGGGCCACATGCAGCCACCTGAGGCCATTTATCCGCCCCTGCCGCACTTCCAGAAGGGGCGCCTCTTTCATTGGTGGTCAGTGAGTACTGTATGTGGTGGTGCCGCAAAGCACGGCGTTGCTCACGTACAGTACTACTTCGGTGACACGGGATGCACGCGTCACGGCTCCGGAAGCACGTCATATTCCTTGTTACGGCTAGCAGTGACAAATATGGAACCGGATATTGACCATCTCATTAGCCAAAAGCAGGCCCATAGTTCCCATTGAAATACTGGTCAGTTTGTTGATTTAAATTTACTTGTTCTTTATTTTAAATATTGTATTTGTTCCCATTTTGTTTTTGTACTTTAAAATAAGATATGTGCAGTGTGCATAGGGATTTGTTTAGTTTTTTTTATAGTCCGGCCCTCCACCGGTCTGAGGGACAGTGAACTGGCCCCCTGAGTCAAAAGCTTGGGGACCCCTAGTCTAACCCATTACAGTATCAACGCAAGTCCAAGCTATTGTCTAAGTCTCATCTGCTCAGCATTCCCAAATTTCATCATTTATCATCTAAATTAGGTATAGGTGAGACTCTGGGTATAACTCGCATTAGGGCAAAATTCCTCCCCACCTGCCTACTTGTGGAACTAGAGAGCCAGTCATCTGCTCCTAAATGCAGTGGTGGGCCAGGCACAGGAAGGCAGTTATAGAAATTCTCACTACAATGGGGAGAAAATGAAAGGAAAAAAGATGTCACCAAACCCAAGCAATTTTGAAGTCCACTGGGCCAATTCCATTAGGTTTCAAGGCCCAAGAATAATTCTCTGGAGCTCAGGGCCCCACCCTCTGGGCCCAGGGCTCTACTCTTGGAGTCGTCATCCTTCTTTCATGAAGGGTACCGTGTGCTTGCAGCTAAGCAGTTTTACCAACCTGTTTCCTGCCTGTAGAATTTTGAGACCCTTCTTTTATTTTGTCTTTTCTCTCTCCCATTCAGTTCAAGCTGGCAGCGTTTCTGCTGGTATGACACTCTCAAAAACCATGTGGGTCTCTTATGCATGTCACTAGAATTTATTCCATTAGACAAGAGGTTTCTCCACGGATCTTTCCTGCATAATCCCATCTCTATTTCTGGCTTCTGCTGAGCTGTCTAAGGAGATCCATGAGTCGCATGTGTAATCTCTTCAGATAGTCCTCTGTGTGGTTGAATGCTCTAAACCAGTGGTAGTCAACCTGGTCCCTACCGCCCACTAGTGGGCGTTCTGGCTTTCATGGTGGGCGGTAGCGGAGCAACCAAAGTATAAATTAAAAGATAGATTTAACTACAGTAAGTTGTTTTATAAAGATTTATGCTGCCAAACTTAGCGAAAATCCGACATAAAGTACTTGGTAAGTAATGATTACTATATGCTTTAACTTGCTGTAACTCTGCTTTATAAATTTTATAAAGTAAAGTTACTTCCCTACGTTATAAATCACCATTACTGTGGAACCGGTGGGCAGTTAGAAAATTCTACTACTAACAGAGATACAACAGTGGGCGGTCGGTATAAAAGGGCTGACAACCTTTGCTCTAAAGTTTGGATCCTCTGCAACACCAGCCAAAGGTTGCTCAGTCATAGCCTCACTTTCCTCTCCAGAGCATGCTTTCCTGACAAGGCATCTATCTCCTAATGTTAATGTCACTTGCAACCTGGATAGATTGAGAACTTCCCGGATCACCAAATCCTAGTTCCTTTTTACTTAACAGTTTTTTTCCTCAGTCTGTCTCTTTCCTTTCACATTTTATTCTAAGCAGCTAGAAGAAACCAGACTATAGCTTCCACACTTTTACTTGGACATCTCTTTCGCTAAATCCCCAACTCCATCGTTTATCAAGTTTTCCAACTGTAGAACACAGGTCAGCCAAGACTTTGCCACGTACAGCAGAAGTCCCCCTCCTCTGGTTTCCAGTTCCAGGTTCCTTATTTCCTCACCAGCGGCGCCTTTCATGCTTATATTTGTCATTGGTCTGTTCAGGATCGTTTCTTTAAGATGATCATAGTTTTCTATACAGTGCTTCCTACGTCTCTCTGAGCCCTCCCTGAGTCATCGGACCCAGGGGTTAGGACCTGGATGCCTTTGGGGAGTCATTCTTTAGCCTACCACAGCAACTCCTCTAAGTTTATTGGTCAACCACCAAATCTTTTTCTTTTTTTTTTTAATTTTTTTTTCTGAAGCTGGAAACGGGGAGAGACAGTCAGACAGACTTCCGCATGCGCCCGACCGGGATCCACTCGGCATGCCCACCAGGGGCGACGCTCTGCCCACCAGGGGGCGATGCTTTGCCCCTCTGGGGCATCGCTCTGTTGCGACCAGAGCCACTCTAGCGCCTGGGGCAGAGGCCAAGGAGCCATCCCCAGCGCCCGGGCCATCTTTGCTCCAATGGAGCCTTGGCTGCGGGAGGGGAAGAGAGAGACAAAGAGGAAGGAAGCGGGGGAGATGGAGAAGCAAATGGGCGCTTCTCCTATGTGCCCTGGCCGTGAATCGAACCCGGGTCCCCCACACGCCAGGCCGACGCTCTACCGCTAAGCCAACCGGCCAGGGCCCAACCACCAAATCTTTACTGATGCTTCTTATCTCCTAGCGATGTGAGATACTGTGAGGGCTACCGGGGTGGTCTAGTTTTAAGTGCTTAAACGTTCTGACATCTGGGGGCTTCTAAACATCCTTCGGCATACAGGACAGCCCCCACAGCTCTCTGCCAGGCAGGTACCACCACCTGGATCGTCAGGGCCATTTGGAGGCCTTTTGGGATTTCATATTCAAAGTGTGGTCCCTAGACCAGCAGCATCCGTGTCACCTTGTGAGAAATGCAAATTCTTGGGCCTCGCCCGGAACCCACTGAGTCCCAAACTGCGGGTGGGACCCCGCAATCTGTTTTAACAGCCCCCCAAAACGAACGTCTCACTCACACGCACATGCGCACACACCCGGGCACGCACGCATGCACACACATTCTCAGGGTCATCCCAGGCGTGTCAGCAGCACAGTTAATACATACAAACGTTCTGTCCAGAGAGTCGCTGGCATGTGCCCGCCCTTCGAAGTGATGGCAGCACCCGGGGGCGACGGTTTTGGTCAATGTTAGTTCGGTGGGAGTAGTTCTTTGGTTCTGACGCTCTCTTTCAAATGAGTGTTTATCAAAGTAACATTTCTCACTGTTCTCGACTTCTGGCAGGAGCTAAGAAAAAGCCTGGAACTTAGTGTAAATCTACAGAGAAAACAGAAGGATGGCTCCAGTGACGAGTATGACTCCATTGAAGAGGACGTGCTCTCCGAGCCCGAGCCTGAGGACCAGGCACTGGCGGGCAGTCCCAGACCTGACCCTCCTCTTTCCGGGGGGGACTCGGTGCAGAAGGACGTTTCTGAGGACCAGGAGGCAGAAGGACACCCTCCACGGGGCTCAGACACCCTCGTGCTGCTGGAGTTCAACCCAGCTTCCAAAAGTAAGCTCCGCCTTGCGAGGCATCTCTCGCCTTTGGCGTCCTGGATCTGGCAGTAGGACTGCAGTGTCCAGCTGTGGTTGGAATTCAGCTTCGGGTGGACCGTCTTCTAGGCCAGGGAGTTGTACCAGCCAGGTCTCTGCTGATTGGTTGCAAGAGGCAGAGGCCTCCCAGTGACCCTGGAATTCCGGAAGGTGCGGGTCTGCCAGCTGTGGGCCGATCCTGTGCGTTGTGGGATGTTTACCAGCATCTGCATGCCGGCTGCCCTAAGCAAAGGGGGCCGTGTATTGGCTTGAAATACTGGGGAGTCCAGGGCTTAGCAGGACTCATTTCTCTTCTCTCCTCTTCCCCTTCCTCCCCTCTCCTCCCTCTCTTTTGCCTTTCCCCTTCCTGTTCATCCCCTTTTCTTCTCCTTCCCCCCAACCCCATCTCTCCCTGCAGGCAGAATTGAGACATTGGCTTTGCAACTTCATCAGAAAGTGGATTTTCCTTCCTACAAGCTCCAGCATAGGTCCTAGCCCTGGCTTTCAAAGCCACACTGGGTCACATCTCTGAACTAGTCGCCGTGGCTCTGGCCGGCCAAGGTCCAGCTGTGGGTGTCCCCCCCCCACACCCCCCCGCCCAAACCATGGGAACCTATAGTAGCTTCCAAAGTAAAGTGAAGGCAAGTCTGAGGAGGGCAGAGAGCAAGCTGGGCGGGCAGACGCCACCGCCGTCCACTGGGGGAGGGTGTCGGAAAAGACCCTGGGAAGTAGAATAAGACAAACAGTGGGTGGGGCAGGGGGGTTGGGGGGCTCCCGCAGCACAGTGGGGGGGCAGGGGGGCTGGGGGGCTCCCGCAGCACAGTGGGGGGGCTGGGGGCTCCCGCAGCACAGTGGGCGGGGCAGGGGGGCTGGGGGGCTCCCGAAGCACTTCTCACCCTCCCAGCCAAGCTGGGCGTCGCCTGCTCCTCCTGCTGGGTGTGCCCTGCGGTTTGGACCAGGCATCAAGACCAGCCGCCGGGCAGCACGAGTGAACCTAAGGACAGAGAAGCGAGGGGATGTCTGAAACCAGGCACTGGTGTTGGTCTGCTCGGGCCGCCGTGACAAAGGGCCACGGACTGGGGGGCTCAGAACACACAGGATCTCCTTTTATCGGCTCTGGAGGCAAAGTCAGTGGCCAGGGCGCTGGCCGGGCTGGTGCCCTCGGAGGCCTCTCTGCTGGGCTTGCCCCTGCCCGTCGTCCTGCCGCGCCCTCACGGGGTTCTCCCTCTGCGTGTGTCTGGGCGTCTCCATTCCCTCTGCCTGTCAGGACAGCAGTGCAGCTGCATCACTGCCGCCATAACTGACTCCTTAGGGACCCTGTCTCCAAACGCAGTCGCTCTCTGAGGCACTGGGTGTTAGGACTTGAACATACGAGTCTGGGGGGACATAACCGGCAGCCACACCCTACGGTTGCGGTTGCCAGAGAGACATGTCCCTCAGTGTGCTTCATGTCTCAGACGTGGTCTCTGGCTGCAGACCCTGTTCCCTCCTGTAGATCACACTTCCTCTCCTCTCCTCTGAACGCTGACACCCACCTCCTGCTTCCCCTCCAGATCCTGTTCCCTCCCGTAGATCACACTTCCTCTCCTCTGAACGCTGAAACCCGCCTCCTGCTTCCCCTCCAGATCCTGTTCCCTCCCGTAGATCACACTTCCTCTCCTCTCCTCTGAACACTGACACCCGCCTCCTGCTTCCCCTCCAGATCCTGTTCCCTCCATTAGATCACACTTCCTCTCCTCTGAACGCTGAAACCCGCCTCCTGCTTCCCCTCTAGACCCTGCAGACCCTGTTCCCTCCCGTAGATCACACTTCCTCCCCTCTGAACGCTGAAACCCGCCCCCTGCTTCCCCTCCAGATCCTGTTCCCTCCCGTAGATCACACTTCCTCTCCTCTGAACGCTGAAACCCGCCCCCTGCTTCCCCTCCAGACCCTGTTCCCTCCCGTAGATCACACTTCCTCTCCTCTCCTCTGAACGCTGACACCCGCCTCCTGCTTCCCCTCCAGATCCTGTTCCCTCCCGTAGATCACACTTCCTCTCCTCTCCTGTGAACGCTAACACCCGCCTCCTGCTTCCCCTCCAGACCCTGTTCCCTCCCGTAGATCACACTTCCTCCCCTCTGAACGCTGACACCCGCCCCCTGCTTCCCCTCCAGACCCTGTTCCCTCCCGTAGATCACACTTCCTCTCCTCTCCTCTGAACGCTGACACCCGCCTCCTGCTTCCCCTCCAGACCCTGTTCCCTCCCGTAGATCACACTTCCTCTCCTCTCCTCTGAATGCTGAAACCCACCTCCTGCTTCCCCTCCAGACCCTGTTCCCTCCCGTAGATCACACTTCCTCCCCTCTGAATGCTGAAACCCACCTCCTGCTTCCCCTCCAGACCCTGTTCCCTCCCTTAGATCACACTTCCTCTCCTCTGAACGCTGGAACCCACCTCCTGCTTCCCCTCCAGACCTGCTCGGGCTGTTCCCTCCCGTAGATCACACTTCCTCCCCTCTGAACGCTGAAACCCGCCTCCTGCTTCCCCTCCAGACTGCACTGGCAGGCCTCTTCCTTCCAGGAGCCTCTGGGTGCTCCCAGAACGACCTCCTCTTGGTGCTGCTGCTCCCAGCTCATCATGGCGCTGGTCTCGCTGCCCCCGTGTCTTTCTCCTGGGGGGGGGCTGGGAGCTCCGCCAGGACGCAGGCCCGCGCTTCCCCCTTGCACCCCCTGCGTGCAGCACTCCCCAGGCACATCCGGCTGCTCAGGAAACCTTTGTCAGACAAATGGAGGTGCTGGGCGTGCGTTGCTATGGGCCGTAGGGTGGGTTTTCTCCAGGAGGAGGACTGTGGGATGTTGATCAAGCCCCCGCCCTGGAAACTGGGCGTGAAAGTCACCTCTGGGCGTGGAGGACCAGGCCACGGAGGAGACCAGCTGGACCCCAGGCTCAGTTTGAGAGTGCCACTGGAACCCAAAGAGAGAACTTGACTTTCCTGACGTTTAACATTTTTGAACAAATAGATTGCTTGGCAGGCCCCATGCTGACCACGTGCTGCCTGGTCTCTGAGCGCACAGAGGGGTGGCGTGCTGCCCCCCCCCCCACTGCCCCCTTTAGTAACAGCGTCTTCCTCAGCCCCCCTGGCGGGCTTCTTTAGCCCCAGCAGGAGACAGATGCCCACCAGGAGGAGCAGGGGGCAGACCTGGGGCCTGTTGTCGGATCTCTCCAGACCTCAGCCTGGGACTGGAGCTCTGAACTGACCCTGGGCATTTATTCAAGACCAGTCGGCAGGAGCCTGGGACATGTGCTTGGTTCTGGGGTGTTCATTCATTCATTCACTCACCCACTCACTCTCGGGGCACATATCATGCCACAGGCAGTGTGGAGAGTGTCCTGGGATTGCAGGGCCTGACCCTCTTCCTACAGCTCCTCATGCTAGCAGGAAAAACAATAAGTGTATAAACGCGTAAATAACAACAATTGCCAACATTTCTTCAGTTCCTACTAACATGAACCCAGTACTATTCCAAGGGCTGTACATAGTGTCCTTCATTTCATCCTCACCACAGCCCCAGGGAAAGTGCTTGTTTTACAGATTGGGAAACTGAAGCACAGAGAGGTCAAATAACTTGCCCAAGGTCACAGCTAAGGAGGGCAGAGTGGGATCCGGTCTGCAGCTGTCTGAGCCCACAGTCAGAGCTCCTCATCAATGGGCTGCGTAAATAAACCAGATCGTTACAAAGAAACAGTTGGGTGCTGAGGGCCAGTTAGCACGCAGCCCCCTCTGGTTTTCCTCCTGTGCTGTGAGGCCAGCGAGAGAGAGGCATGGGGCTCAGATAGGAGGAGGGCAGATGATTACCTTTCCAGCCGGTAGCAGCTGGACCGGTGGCCCTTCAGGACCGCCCGCTGAGGTAGACAGACCTCAGGCCTAGATGTTGGCAGAGCTGGACCGCTAACAGCATCAGCATCGGGGAAGGGGGCTGCTTGCCCGAGAGAGATGGGGTGGCTTGGGGGCGCCTGGGTGGCCTCCCGCGCCTGCTCTCTCCCCTCCCATTCAGCCTCCTGTGAGCGACTGGTGGCAGGTGAGCAGCCCAGACCAGGGCGCAAGTCAGTCCTCCGTTGACCGGAAAAGGGGAGGGCTAGGCTAGCTTCGGAATTCAGCACTTCGAAAGAATTCAGAATCTGGAAAGTTGTGAAGATTATAAAACAGGGGATGGGGTCAGAGAAGGATTCTGGTAGCTGGAGTCATCAGAGAAGGTGACTCACAGAGGAGGTGACGTTTCAGCTGGGACAGGAATGAGGAGGAAGCAGCCATGGGAACAGCATCCCAGGCGCAGGGAACAACAGCAGCACCGCCCTGGTCGGGGGTGGGGGTGGGTGGGGAGGGTGGGGAGGGGGCTGTCCTGCCCCACCCGCAGCAGGCACTTTCCAGATTTCCTGCCTTCCCAGCCCGCCCTGAGCTCCCAGCTCCGGACCTAAGGCTTCTCCCTGCCTGTTTGCTTTGTTCTGTGGCCACTGCCTCCGCCCACAGGGCTGCCTTTCTCCCGCTGGTCCTGAGCACCCCCCTCCCTCCTCCTGCTCTTAAATCTTGGCTGGCTCTGAGGCCCTGGGGCTGTTTTCCCTACACCTGAGCCGTTTGCAAACCTTCTTCAGTTTTTGTCATCTCCACAAATTACCTGTACTAATTTTTAGCTGTGATTTAAACCAAACCTTTCTTTTCTCCTTCCCTATCCTATCTCTCCACCTCCCTTCCTCCTTTCTCCCTTTCTCCCTCCCTCTCTCCCTCCCTTCCTTCTTTTATCTGTCTTTTCTTCATAATTCTTGGATTGTTCAAGCAACGATATTCATGAAATCAAGGGTTAATATGCTGGTTACATTTTTCTTCCATACACATTCAGGCACACAATTGCTTTAAAAATTACTTGTCCACCTTGGCACCTGCACTCACCTCCTGTTCCACCAGTGGTCCAGGTGCCCCACTTTGGGAAACAGTGACTAAAGCATGGCCCTAGGGCCCCTCCCTGTCTGGCTCCACCCACCATCTGCCACTTACCTTCCAACTGTGAAGCCTTCGCACATGCTGTTCCCTGCCCTCAGCCCGTGCCCCTGGATGTGTCCTCGTCATCTATAAGGGCCCGTCATTGTCCCCTGCGCACCTGCCAGCCCGTCCTCCAGGCCGCAAGCTCTTCCGTGACCGTGCTGCCGGACCCCTCTGTCCTGGCCCGGGGCTCTGACCCACTCAGCCGTCTTCTGCGCAGGCGCTACTGTGCTCTGCTGTGTTCTGTCCAGTCCACTGTCCTCGGCTGCACCGTGACTCCATGTACCACGCTGCCGGTTAAACCCAGCACCGTCCCGACTGTAAGCTTGGTCCCTGCTCATAAATGTTCAAGTCTGAACATCTGTGTGTGTCCTAGCACACTCCATATCATTTGCCTAGACACGGTGCTTGACACACGATGGCTCTGAGCGAACCTGTTTCATTGTCTGCACTACTCACCTCTCTGACCCTGAGCTAGCGCGGTGCCGGGCATGGGGCCGGAGTTCAGGAAGTATCTGTTGAATGAATAAGTGAACAAGCAAATAAACAGACGCCTGAGAAGAATGCTACAACTCTGACTGCACTCAGCTGTTGACAGATAAACAACTGTTTTCCTACAGGTCATAAAAGGGAAAGGAATTTGTCTGCTAAGCGGAAGGACAATGCTGAGGTCTTTGTTCCCAGCAAACCGGAGCCGGACCTGACGCCCCAGCCCTCCGCTGTGTTCCCAGACCAGGAGAGGCCGTGTTCAAGTAAGAGTTCCGGGGGCCCTGAGCAGGGCTGGGCCCGGGCCACTCTCCACGGGGGGCCGCGAGGGATGTGTCTTTGCTTCATTACTGTCTCTGCCAAGGTCTGAGCTGACCCTGTGTGCGTGTGTTACTAGTCAAGTCTCCAGGGAGACCGAACCAATGGGGAGAGAGAGGAAGAGAGACGATAAGAAATTGTCTCATGCAGTTAGTTATGAGGGCTGGCCGGCCACACCTGCAGGATGGAGGGGTGGGCTGGAGACAGGGGAAGGAGCAGTGTTACAGATGAAGTCCAGAGGCCGTCTGCTGGAGAATTCTCTCTCACTCAGGGCAGGGTCAGTCTTTTTGGTCTAGTCAGGCCTTCAACTGATTAGAAGAGGCCCACTCAATTATGGAGGGCAATCTGCTTTATTCTACGAATTAAAATGTTAGTTTCGTCTGAAAACATCCCCTCAGAAGCACCTGGAGTAACGTTTGACCAAATATCTGGGCTCCCAGTGAACACATAACCATCGCACCTACTTTCTTGTTCTACCACCAGGATGTGGTTATAATTGAAAAGTTATTTTTGTGTTTACTTTTCAGTTAATTTGTTTACTTTATGTGGAAATAATGCATGCAAACGGCACTTCATTCTGAAGTTACAAACGGGTTTATGGTGAAGTGTCAGTCTGCTGCTCTTCCAACGAAATGTGAGGTTGCACTGAGTGAGTCCCAACTCTGGGCCAGCCACCATGTCAGCTCCTAGTTATATCACATGTAAATTCCATATGTAACTTATATAAGTAAATCACATACGTGATTACAATCCTATAACTGGCCTTTGAGATAGGTCCAGCGATCGTCCCCATTTTACAGACGGGGAACCGAGGCACAGAGCAGGTGATTCACACAGCTGGACAGTGGCAGGTGGAGGCCTCCATCCCCGGTGGAGCGACTTCGCTGTGGTGTCCCTAACCAGCAGACTGCGAACACTGGGGGCCTTGGACCCGTCATCGCAGCCTGATGCCCTGGTTCGAAACCGGAGGCTGGAGTGGCTCCAGTCGTGAGCGGTGCGATTGCTTCACGTTTCTGTGACCCAAAGGATCACAGAGAGCTCAAGGCATCCAGCTGTACCAAGAATTTGGAACCCTTGAGGCCCTGGGCAAAATCCAGCCCCAGCCAGCCGGCCTTGTTAGGCTGAGCCGGGGGCCCTGCCCTCTGTGGCCGTGGCATTTCTTCCTTGTTTACCAGGGAGCTGGAGGGGCTGTTCCTGGCAGGGACAGGCAGGCGAAGGGACCTGGTGGTGGGAACCAGCCCCTCCCCCACAGTCACAGCCCAGAGATTGGGACCGCTCTCTGAGCCTGAGGCCTGGGCGTGGGGCTCCTTTCCTGGCAGCTGGAGCGGATGGAAGGAGGAGGAGGAAATAACCATTTCAATTGCCATGCGGTGTAAATATTGTCCTGGTTTGGATTCCTTGGAGCAGACTCTTAAGACGGGGATGTGAGACTGAGTTATTTGGGAGGTGGTTCCTGGTAGGGGACAGGAGAGGAAAGGAGCCAAAACTGGCTGGCTTCATCACCAAGCAGGTCACCCAGGTGAAGCGGCCAGCTTTGTTTAGGGTCTGGGTTGCAGGGGAAACGGGTGTTCTCCAACACTGGCATTATGCTGAGGGCACTGGGATGCTGACATCGCAAGAGGCGTGAGGAACCCGAGGTTTCCTGAGAGGACGGCAGGTCAAACCAACTCGGCCTCTCCCGGCACAGTCTGGCCTGCTCGCACACCTTACCTCCTATTTGTGGGGGCTGTCTTCTGGATGGCCACGAAAATCACCTCTTTTATATTTTCCTGGTGAATTCACCAGGAAAGCATTTATCACCAGGTGGTCTCTGTTTCTCTCTAGCTGTGCTTTTTGCTGCAAGTCTACCTCTTTCTTTGGTGTTTACATGCTGTATCTTCTTTCAGACTTTCTCTTGTAAGCAGTGTCTAATGGGTTTTCTTTTTATTTTTATCCTCTAACAATCTATGCATTTTAATGGGCACATTTAGTCCATTTACATTTAATGTAATTGCTCCTATATTTGAGTTTAAATCCACTATATTATTGTTGGCTTTTTTATTCTGCCTGTTTTATGTTCCTTTCCTTTCTTTTCTTGCCCTCTTTCGAACTGATTGTTTTATATTCTTCTTCTTTTTCCTTTCTATTAGCTCATTAGTTACACGTTCTTTTATTATTCTTTTAGCCATTACCGGAGATTGCAACATGAATTCTTGACCTATTAGAGTCTACTTTCAATCAGCAAGTTTACCACTTCTCATTCAACGAGAGGACCTTACAGCCCCGACACTCCATTTGCTCTCTTCTCAACTTAAATGCTGTCATTGTCATGCATTTTAATTCTCTCTAGATTTGAAACCTCACTAGATGAGGATGTCGTCATCATCGTTACTTCACACAGTCAGTAGTGCTTTGGACCCGTACACCTCACTAACCTTTCCGTGCCCCCCACCCCTGGCTCTTTCCGGGTCACCCTGACTCTCCGGCTGGAGCTTGAGTTTGTCCCCAGGTCTTTGCAGCCTCCCAGCCTCGTGGCAGAGTCAGCTGCACCTCCTGGAGGGGAGACCCCTTCGGATGTGGGGCTCGCCTCTGCGGGCTCCCTTCTCCAGACTGCGGGGGCCCTGGGCCTGGGCCCGGCCCTGTGTGCTTTCCACGTCCTCAAGCATTTTCTTTTTATTCAAACAGATTTTTATAACATTTGGTCCAGGCTTACCAGCCGTGCCCTGGGGAAGGGCTGGGCAAGCTGAGTTGGTCTGCCGTTAGGAGTGTAACCAATTGCCTACACTCTCTAAAGAGTTGTTTCTCTTCCTTGGCCCTTTATCTTTGGCCAAGGTCCTAAAAATTGAGTTGTGCCAAGTAAATGTGCGCTTGACGCAACCGCACGAGAGCTTAATTCCTTGTCCAGCACAGTGATTGTCCCTGGTTCTAATGAAAGGGCCTTCTGTGCTGTATTGCTCTGGCCTCTAGCCATAAACCTTCCAAGAAACTTCTACCGAAGTCTTGCTGATGTCTTCCTGAGAGAGAAAGAACATTAGTCTTTCATGTAGAACGTTGACTGTCCAAGCTGTCAGAGTGCTCTAGAGAAGCGATAGATCTGAACCACTTTCCCCAGACAAGCTGCCAACCATAGAATAAAGTGAGACCCCTCAGTGCGAGTGAGCGTGAAGACCCTGACAGGCCTGCAGTTAGCACTTCTGTCTGGCAGACCTGCAGCAGGAAGACTGTTCTGCCCCAGTCCAGAGTCTTACAACGTATTTATCGGTGTTCTTTATTAATAACAAGTGTTAGAAATCCAAACTGGCTGAAGCAGCAAAGGAAAGTATGTTGCTCACTGGCCTGGAAAGTCTGGGACTGTTGAGCTGACCTCAGGCGTGGTGGGATCCAGGTGCTCAGGTGATTATCACCAAGAGTCTGCCTCTTTATCACTCAGGGCTATTTTGCTCTGGTCCAGTGGGTCTCAAACTTAAACGTGCGTTTGAATTCTTTTTTTGCAAAGCAAATTAAAACACAGATTGTTTGGTTCCAGCCCTAGTTTCTAATTAAGTGCATCTAGGGTGGATCCTAAATATTATTTGTCTGTGTGTGTGTGTGTGTGTGTGTGTGTGTGTTTTCTGAAGTTGGAAACGGGGAGGCAGTCAGACTCCGGCATGCGCCCAACCGGGATCCACCCGGCACACCCACCAGGGGGCGATGCTCTGCCCATCTGGGGCATCGCTCTGTTGCAACCAGAGCCATTCTAGCGCCTGAGGCAGAGGCCACAAAGCCATCCTCAGCGCCCGGGCCAACTTTGCTCCAATGGAGCCTTGGCTGCAGGAGGGTAAGAGAGAGACAGAGAGGAAGGAGAGGGGGAGGGGTGGAGAAGCAGATGGGTGCTTCTCCTGTGTGCCCTGGCCGAGAATCGAACCTGGGACTCCTGCACACCAGGCTGACGCTCTACCACTGAGCCAACCAGCCAGGGCCAATCCTAAATATTTTAATTCCTAGCAAGTTCCCAGGTGATACTGATCTCTCTGGTCCAGGGACCACACTTTGAGAACCACATCTCTCCGCTCAGGTGTGGCCCTGGAGGGCCCCCAGGGGCTCCAGGCTCCCTTTTACTGGCTTGCAACCCCAGGGGAAGAGACCGCTCCTTCCCCTCAGAGCTCCAGCGAGTCCAAGAGCCAGCTCTCCCCTGAGCTGGTCTGCAGTCTCCGTGGTCAGGCAGAGGAAGTTCTCTCATTGGCCGGGCTGGCCAGGAGTGGGGTCAGATCTGTCCACACCACGCAGGCCAAGAAGAGTGGGGAGGGCGTGGTTCCCGGGCGGAAAACCTGGCTGCCGCGGAGGTCACTGTCGCTGGAAGGACAGAAACATCCGCTGTTCATTTCATAGAGAAACTAACCGCGCACATTTTGCTACAGATTCTTCAGAGGCAGGGTATGGAGCAGAGGACAGGGGGTCCCGGAGGAGAGAGCGAGACCTTTAGTCAGGAGCCGGGGGAGCCCTGATTTCCTTGCTTGGAAATCATGTTCATTCCCGGGCTGGAGAAGACGGCAGCAGAGGGTGGGTGTTCGAGTCACAGACAGCACCTGCCATGGAGAGGCCCCAGAAGAAGCCTTAGAAATGAGAGGCTTTAACAACCTGTGTGCATCAACTGTTTACTGCTGACTAACAATCTGTCCCACAATGTAGCAGCTTAAAAACAAAAACCCTCATTATTCCTCAGTAGTCCGCAGGTGGGCTGGCTGGTTCTGACGTGAGCTAGTGGGCGGCTGGGCCGGAAGGTCTCCGATGGCCCACTCAGGTCTGGCAGCCCAGCTGGCCCCGGACCTCATCTGGGATGACTTGTCTCTGCTTCATACAGTCTCATTGTCCAGAATGTGGTGGTCTCGGGGCAGCCAGAGAGGGCGCGCCTCGGTGGGAAAGTGCTTTTTATTTTTGTATTTTTGTATTTTTTTGTTATTTTTCTGAAGTTGGAAACGGGGAGGCAGTCAGACAGACTCCTGCATGCGCCCAACCGGGATCCACCTGGCATGCCCACCAGAGGGTGATGCTCTACCCATCTGGGGTGTCGCTCTGTTACAACCAGAGCCATTCTAGCACCTGGGGCAGAGGCCACAGAGCCATCCCCAGCGCCCAGGCCATATTTGCTCCAATGGAGCCTTGGCTGCGGGAGGGGAAGAGAGAGACAGAGAGGAAGGAGAGGGGGAGGGGTAGAGAAGCAGATGGGCGCTTCTCCTGTGTGCCCTGGCCGGGAATCGAACCCAGGACTCCTGCATGCCAGGCCGACGCTCTACCACTGAGCCAACCGGCCAGGGCCAGGAAAGTGCTTTTTAAAGATTCTGTTTGGTCCTGTTTGCCAGCAGAGCAACCTGTTGGCCAAAGGAAGTCATCAGACCAATCGCAGCCAGAGAACTGGACTCACCTCCTGGCGGAGACGCTGCCCCATCACAGTGCACGTGGCTCCCGTCCAGAATTGGAGGATGTGTGGCCGTTTGTCCCAGTCCCTCACACCGTGGGCAGCACGTTGTGCGACGAGGCCGAGCCACCTTGAACTGCATGGAGGCTTCGGCTGTCTCAGGCCAGGCACTCCGGACTCGGGTCAGTGGTAGACCACTGTCCAGGGGACTGTATCCCCCGCCTCCCGGTTCAATTTTAGAGGAGCACGTGGGTATGTCAAGACAAAACAGGGCTAAGTCAGCTGTTGCCCTGGACCGGGTGTCCCCAAACTACGGCCTGCGGGCCACATGCAGCCCCCTGAGGCCATTTATCCGGCCCCTCACCGCACTTCCGGAAGGGGCACCTCTTTCATTGGTGGTCAGTGAGAGGAGCACTGTATGTGGCGGCCCTCCAACAGTCTGAGGGACAGGGAACTAGCCCCCTGTGTAAAAAGTTTGGGGACTCCTGCCCTGGACCTTTTGCCACACATACAGTTTCCGGGCTGACAGGCATGTGACAACAGGGATTGGGGGTGCCCTGTGGAAACTGAGGGTTTATGCCCCATCGAAAGGGGGCACCACTACCCAGCGCCAGCCTATGATTGCCACATGCGAATGCCAATCAAGAGTTGTCAGATGACTGTTCAAGAGATGCCAGGAAAACCAATCTTTCTCTTTTTAAAAACATAGCTTGGCATCTTTTTCCAGTTAAAAACAAAACAAAAATGTAAGTTACACAACACACATCTGCAGGCTGGTTTGGCGTGTGGGCTGCTGGCGTACGACTTCTATGCCAGACCCTTGTTCTTGGACTTAATATATACTTGCCATTTCAGCGGCTTCCCGGGCGGCCTCAAAGGCATGTGGTCAGGGTAATTTGGCTGAGACTCTGAATTTGAGCTTCTCGAGTCACAGCTGGTGTCTGGGAACGAGTCACCTGGCTGGTGAGCGGGCCCACAGCCCTGTGTCCTCGGGTCTTCTTGGTGACATGTGTCGTATTCATGGTAGATCTCCTGAGTGATACGCCCTCTGTTTCTCTGCAAGCAAGAGAAAGCCGAGTCCCGGGGACGCGAAGGGAAAGTGACATTAATAGAAGAGGGATGGTTTTCAACCAGAAAAGAGCCGTTTGGGATAAATTAAAATGTGCAGTTTGGCTTTTGCGGTTGGCACAATTTATTGCGGGAATAAATCCACACTCCGTAGATCTAGGACGAGAGTAAATCCGCCCCCGCGTGTGTTCAGGCCGGTGCAGAGATGGTGCCACCAAGTGAGTGATGAGACCTTCAAAGAGAGTTAAAAGGTTGTCACCTTCTGCGTGGCCAGGACCGCACAGTAAACACAAGAGCGGTCAACGATAATGTGATTCAGGAAAGCGACGCGGGCGCTGTGTACAGACGTCTCTGGAGCTCTGGAAGTGGAGGAGCGGAGCTGACCTTCCCTTGGAGAAAGGGTGATTCAATTTTTAAGAACATCCTCTTAGCATAATATGACTCTGAGGGCACAGGCAGCGCCCGAGGGCCATGTTTCCGGAGGCGCTCTCCCGCCCAGATGAGAGGCGGTCCAGGGAGACAGAAAGGGGCCCACTGGAGGAAAAGGCGTCCCTCAGTGTCCTTGCCCGAGCGGAAGCTAGCACAGGGCTGTGGTGGCCAAGGACAGGCAGCGACCTCAAGGCCGCCGTTCCACCCCAGCCCCAGACCACTGGGGCACGTGGTGGCCGTAAAGAGGCCAGGGTCCCCACGCAGCTCCTTTTAGGCTGACCCTGTAAGTCAGAGGTCCCCAGACTTTTTACACAGGGGGCCAGTTCACCGTCCCTCAGACCGTTGGAGGGCCAGACTATAAAAAAAACTATGAACAAATCCCTATGCACACTGCACATCTTATTTTAAAGTAAAAAAACAAAACCGGAACAAATACAATATTTAAAATAAAGAACAAGTACATTTAAATCAACAAACTGACCAGTATTTCAATGGGAACTATGGGCCTGCTTTTGGCTAATGGGATGGTCAATGTCCGGTTCCATATTTGTCACTGCCAGCCATAACAAGGGATATGACGCACTTCCGGAGCCCTGACGCGTGCGTCTCGCGTCACCGGAAGTAGTACTGTACGTGAGCGACGCCGCGCTTTGCGGATGCATCCTGTGCTCCTCTCACTGACCGCCAGTGAAAGAGGTGCCCCTTCTGGAAGTGCGGCAGGGGCCAGGTAAATGGCCTCAGGGGGCCGCATGCGCCCGCGGGCCGTAGTTTGGGGACCCCTGCTGTAAGTGCTCTTCACTGGAAATGAAAGAGCCACTGGCACGGGGCCTGCCCCCCCAGGGCTGGAGCGCGGGGGCACGCGTGTGTAGCTGGACGCAGGATCCTAGTCCCTTACTCACAGAACCATCTGTAGCAGCGATTTCTAACGCTCTTATCTCATGGGCCACATTAAACTAATTCCTAAATTTCTGCAGCACACCAAAATATATATTTTTGCCGATCTGACAAAAAAAAGGGGGTGTATTTTGATTTATTCACGCCAGACGGCTATTGTTGTGTTGGCTGTTATTTTTTAATTTGAAAATCTAAGGGGAAAGAGGTCAGTGCTCCTGACTCCATAGTCAGGTACTGCCTGTTTTAAACATTCTTGGAGCTCAGCAGTTGAAAATCACCGATCTATAGGATCTGAAGGGGTCAGGTGTGATGGAGGAAACAATATGCTTTAGGGATATGCGCAAATACCAAGATTTGAGAAGGTTCGGGGTTAAAATCATTTTCCATCCATTCATTTGACAAGAACCATAGTGCCAGGTGCGGGTAAACAAGATGGGCGTGGCCTCCTGGGGGAATATGAGACCCGTGGTCTCAGGAGAAGTGAGCCCAAACCTCCCCTCCTTCCCTGCCCACCACGCTTCCCCTCGCTCCCTCCTTCTAGCTCCTCTGCGGCTCCTCAGTGCGCCAGGCTCCCAGGTGGGTGTTCTCCAGGCTCACTGCCTTAAGGTCTGTGCTCAGATGTCACCTTCCCTGACCGAGTGTCTCAAGTAGTAAGTGTCCCTCCCCTCCTGGCATCTTGAGGCCGTGCCCTGCTTTGTGTTTCGTCCTGGCAGTCGTCACCACCTGCTGGTCCGCCCAGTCTCTGCCCCATGACCGTGAGGTGTGTGCGGACAGGGCTGTGCCTGCCGTAGCCACCTCTGCACCCCTGAGCGCAGAGCAGTGAGGCCCTGCCCAGCGTGGTGAGGGTCAGCGTGGTGAGCCTGTGTCCGCCAGGCCTTTGCCCCCCCCCCCCAGGCAGCGTTTCCCCTGGGGCGAGTGTGTGTTTACAGTTCAGGATTTTTAGTTCCAGCTCCATTGTAGCTCAAGGCTACATCCGTTAGCTTCCTCTCTGTCCTTTTTCCTGTCCTCCTAACTCCTTGGGGACCCGGTCTTTATCCGTGGCGTTTCTGTCACAGTGAAGACCCCGCGCCACCAGCTCATTGCCCCGAGCTCCTCTGCCGGTGTTTGCTTTACCTCCTCGCCCCTCCGCACAGGGCAGCCCGAGCAGCTGATGAGAAGGACAAACGGGGGGAGTCAGCGCAGCCACGACTGGGGCGCGTGGATCCCCGGTCACCCTGCAAGCAGCCCGTCACCTTTCTGTCCCCAGGAGCGGAGCTGGGGTAATGGCAAGAGTCCATCAAAGTCAGAACACGGCCCATGGCTGGTAGTCGCCCGGGCCAGCCGCCATGGGCCCGCGAGGGTCCCTTGGGTGCCCTTGACCCTCCTGGGGAAGCAGCTCGGGCTGTTCTAGACCGTCCTTTGGGCTCTGTTAGTCATGTTTCTTAGAAACTCAAGTATATTGTGAACAAATAAAACCGAGGGAATTTCACATTTTCACATACATTTCATATCTGTTGCTTTTCCTGGAAATATAAAAGGGCAGTCCTAGGAGCACAGTCCGTAGGGCAGGTTTCGCTGGGGCCGGGCACCGGCTCCTTCCTCACATCCAGCCTGACTCACTTGGAGTGCCCGCCTCTGGTCCCCGGGCATTGGCACGCTCAGCGCCTGTCCTTGGTGCCCGGCAGAAATCGGTAGGCCCTCCCTTTAGCTTAGCTTTTCCGTAAAAGCCCACGGACACCCAGCACCTGGCTGTATCGGAAGCCGGCTGCCCAGTGCTGCTGCTGTGTGTCCTTCCCTGTCCTGCTGGTGCCACTCTGGATGTGATTCAGACACAGCATTCGAGCAGAACGCGGGAGGATCAGGTGCTCCCATAGGAAGCTCCACTCCTCAGTGGTGGCTTCCTGAGGTCATGAGGATGGAGGATGCTGCGTTGGGACAGGCCTTACACAAGGCCAGGAATATGACCCCCAAGAGGCCGCACCTGTAAATTCCCAGTGGGTTTGTCAGAGGTCAGTGTGGATGTCAGTGTCCGACAATGTTGTAAACAGTGCGATCCAGTCGCCTGTGTTGGATTCACGTCTCCAGCCCAGACTGTCCTCCGAAAGGCCAGACGTCAGCCGGCAGCTCCACTCTGATGCCGACATATTTCGGATCCAACCCGTCCAAACCTGAGCCCCTGCTCCTTGCTTCTGCACCTGCTCCCCCCACGGCCCTCCCCAGCTCAATGGAGAGCAAGTCCATTGTCCCTTTCCACAGACCCCAGCTCCCCTCTGTCACCCCAGCACATCCCCTCTGTCCAGGGAGCCTGACCCCGCCCTGCTGCTCCGTGCCTCAGCGCACAGCGCAGGTCACCCCAGTCCCCCTGCCGGTCTCCCCGGCCCCCCTCAGTCTCCACAGCCCCCCTCAGTCTCTCTGGCCCCCCTCAGTCTCCACCTGCCGGTCTCCCGGGTCCCCCTCGCCACCCTTCAGTCTGCTCTCCAACCAAGTCAGGTCAGACTGTTTGCTGCTCTGAATCCCTCAGTGGCTCCCACTGTTCTCGGAATAATGACCTTATGGTGTCCCCATATCCCTGTGTGGCCTGGCTTCCCCACCCCCACCCCTAGGCCTCCACACAGCGTGTCCCCCACTCCCTCTGCTCCAGCCCAGGGTGCCTTGCTGCCCCGTGGATGCCCCATGGCCTCTCACTGCCCTGATGCCCGGGCCCTTTCTCCCTGGGGCCCCGTGGTGCCCAGCTGGCTGCCCCACGGACACACCACGGCCTCTCACTGCCCTGATGTCCGGCCCTGCCTCCCTGGGGCCCCGTGGTCCCCACCCTGCTGTCCCGCAGATGCCCCACAGCCTCTCACTGCCCTGATGCCTGGCCCTGCCTCCCTGGGGCCCCGTGGTGCCCACCCTGCTGCCCCGCGGACGCACCATGGCCTCTCACTGCCCTGATGCCCGGCCCTGCCTCCCTGGGCCCCGTGGTGCCCACCTAGCTGCCCTCCCCTTCACCCTGCTCTGCTCCGCCTGTGTCCCCGTGCCCTTGTCTGCTCGCACCCTGTGCTGTTTATTCCTCCTCTGGCCATTGTCTCTGCCCCCGAGGGGGGTGGGAGTCTTGATCTGTCTGCTCACTGCTGTGTCCCAGTGCCAGGATAGAGCCTGGCAGAGTGGCATCAAGAAATACTTGCTGAGGGGATGAAATTCAGGAGGTAAAAGCCTCTTCCGAGATCCCCGCAGAAACACGTTGAGCAGGTCTGTTTTGAAGTAGACATATTTTTTTTTTCGACATAGAAAGAACCCACATATAAGAAATTGCGAGGCTGCGATGGTGGCCCCCCCGTGTCCGCCACCCCAACGGTTTCAGTCCCCCGCCCCCGGCGAGGGCGAGGCAGACTGCAGTCATCGCGTCGTGTTCCCGTCGCTGTTCTAGTGTGCTTTTCTCCTGAGGCTACAACGGTGCACCCCTGGGCGGGCGCGCCCTCGTTTGTTTCAGCCAGCCAGCCTTACTGGGTGCTTTCTGCATACCATTGTGTTTTCTGAAACCAGTTTTCCACTATTGGAACTTCCAAACTCACCTGTACCTTTGCCATACTTTATTTTCTTAAATGGAGGAGCAATTTCTTTTATAATTTTTGTTATCCCTAAAATAAATAAATAAATAAATAAATAAATAAGGCAAAAATACTTCAAAATATTCTTTTTTTTTTTTTTTTTACAGGAACAGAGAGAGAGTCAGAGAGGGGGATAGATAGGGACAGACAGACAGGAACGGAGAGAGATGAGAAGCATCAATCATCAGTTTTTCGTTGCGAGACCTTAGTTGTTCATTGATTGCTTTCTCATATATGCTTTGACCACGGGCCTTCAGCAGACCGAGTAACGCCTTGCTCGAGCCAGCGACCTTGGGTCCAAGCTGGTGAGCTTTTTTTTGCTCAAGCCAGATGAGCCTGCGCTCAAGTTGGTGTCCTCGGGGTCTTGAACCTGGGTCCTTCCGCATCCCAGTCCTACACTCTATCCACTGAGCCACCGCCTGGTCAGGCCAAAATATCCTTCCTTCTCCGTGATATTATACATTATTCCTTATAGGTACTTTGTTAGAGGATCAATTTTTTAAAATGTTTATTTTACTGATTTGAGGCAGAGAGAGAGAAAGAGACAGGAACATCGATCTGTTCCTGTATGTGCCCTGACCGGGGATTGAACCAGTAACCTCCATGCTTTGGGACAAAGGTCTAACCAACCAACCTATCTGGCCAGGGCTAGAGGGTTAATTTTTAATAACTTTTTATTTTGATATAATTTCACACTTCAAGGACAGTTGCAAGGATGGTTGCAAATGACAGTCCCATGAACCCTTCACTCGGGGTCACCAATTGTTAGCATTTTGTCCCAACTGCTTTACAATGACTATGTATGTGGGGTTTTTTTAAGATTAAAAAAAACACAACAACATCATTCCTCTTCACCCCTGAACACTGCAGCCTGTGTAGTTGCCCCTCTGATTCCACGGGGATTGGTTCTAGGACACCCCCCCCCCCCGGGGATACCAGACCCGGTGGATACTCAAGTCCTGTATATAAAATGGCCTAATAGTTACATATGACCTACCCGCATCCTCCTGTAGACTAACTCATCTCCGTAGATTACCTGGAATGCCTAACACAATGTAGATGCTCCCTAAAGAGTTGTTACATTGTATTATTTAGGGAATAATGACAAGAAAAAAGGAGTCTGTGCACGTTCAGTACAGATGGAACTATCACAAGGCCTAACCACACAGTACTCGCCGAGTCTGTGGGTGGGGAGTCTGTGGGTGGGGAGCTGTGGATGTGGAGTCTGTGGGTGGGGAGTCTGTGGGTGGGGAGCTGTGGATGCGGAGTCTGGATGTGGAGGGCTGGCTGCATCTCCTGAGAACAAGGGCATTCTTTTTTTTTCTTCTCTTTTTTGTATTTTTCTGAAGCTGGAAACGGGGAGGCAGTCAGACAGACTCCCGCATGCGCCCGACCGGGATCCACCCGCACGCCCACCAGGAGGCGATGCTCTGCCCATCCCGGGAGTCGCTCTGTCGCGACCAGAGCCACTCTAGCGCCTGAGGCAGAGGCCATGGGGCCATCCCCAGTGCCTGGGCCATCTTTTGCTCCAATGGAGCCTTGGCTGCGGGAGGGGAAGAGAGAGACAGAGAGGAAGGAGAGGGGGAGGGGTGGAGAAGCAGATGGGCGCCTCTCCTGTGTGCCCTGGCCAGGAATCGTACCCGGGACTACTGCACGCCAGGCCGATGCTCTACCACTGAGCCAACCGGCCAGGGCAAGGGCATTCTTTTTATATTACCCCAGTGCGCGGAAGTTCTGGAATTTGGGATAGTTAGCACTAATACAGTGCTATTCTCTAAGCCGCAGACTGGGTTTGGAGATCTCCCCTTGCTACGTAATGTTCTTCACGGCTAGTCTCCCTACCCACTTTCCGTCCCAGCACCGCCCCTGCCCTCGGTCTCTGTGTCTGCTGGTCTCCTTTAATCCGGAATGCTGTCCGGGCTTTCTTTGTTTTTCATGACTGTGACATTTTGAGAGAGTACAGGCCAGCCGTTCCGTAGATTGTCCCTCGACTTGGTTCTAGTAGTTTTTGAGCTGCACTCCAAGAATGCAGTCTAAAGGGAGACCCCTGCCCCCTGTTCTCCGCTCCCAGGACCTGGAAGCCGTCGGGAGAGGCCCCTCTCAGCAACCCGAAAACCTATGCTCCAGGCTGAGGACCGGCAGGAGGAGGCGTCGGCTGTGCTTCGAGCCATCCAGGTGGAGAACGAAGCCCTGCAAGGGGCGATCCTGAGCAGGAGGGCAGAGCCGCCCACCAGCCCGCTGCCGCTGCCGCTGCCGGTGCAGGTGCATCCCCGCCGGTGAAGGGAAGGGAAGGGAAGGGAAGGGACGGAGGAGGAAGGGACCGGGTGGTGTCTGAGCAGCGCTTGCACAGAGCACGTGGTGCGGAGACAGGGACGTTGTAGGCATCCCTGACCTCACACTGAGCTGCACGTCCATTGCTTAATGCACCGCTGCCCACTGACCTGCTAAAGTCTCCATCTCCTCCGCTTTCTTCTCATGTTTTGTTTACTGCAGAAAGCCTAAGTTGGATGCTAGTCTGCCTCCAGCCCTTGCTGACTTCCCTGCAAACCCTCGTACCTTAGACTAGGGGTGCAGGCTGTAAGTAAGAGGACACAGGGAGTCAAGGACGAGGTCTGGCTTCTCTGGGAAGATCTCATTCCCCGGAGCACAGAGCACATGTGCCCTCTAACTCCCGCAGCCCCGCCCCAGCTTCTTGCCCCAGTCAGAACACCGCCCGGCCCCCACGGGCAACTGAGTGTGTGTCCGCTGCCTGGGGTTTTGAGCAGGAAACAGGAGAAACGGTGGGGTGGAGCAGGGCCCCTGGGGAGCTGGGGGCCGGGGCCGGGCCGGGCTACACGCGTCCTTTCTCAGCAGCGTGTTCCCCGCTTGGCTGCTGAAGCCTTTTTATCTGACTTGTCCCACCTGGTTCTCACAGTGACCCCGAAACAGGCAGGGCTGTCATCACCCCAGCTGAGAGGCGCCGACAGCACCCAGAGAAGTGAGGTGGCTTACTTGGGTCGCATCTTTCCGAGTGGCCCGGGTCTGCCCGCCCGCACACCGGGGACCCGGCCCACACCCCAGTCTCTGGCGGCCTGCTCCTTGGGACACTCATGGGGCAGTGCCTGTTGTCTGCTCTCC